>NW_025814049.1:2432740-2736832 GCF_018902025.1 Drosophila willistoni | reverse complement strand
AATTTCAAAACAGTCAACACAATGCAAACGCACAGAGAAAAAGAGAGACGAGGCAGGCGAATGAACTGACGTATCCGTGAGATACTTTTGTTTATTTGCAACGCCTGACATGGTCATTGATAATTCCCATTGATAACCTTTCGACAGGTCTATTAATAATAACAATATTGTTATTCTCACTGTCTGTGAGAAGAGTTCGCGACAAGTTGCCGAGCCCCTCCAAGTGGCAAAAGAAAAAAAAAAACAAGAAAAAACAAAGCAAAACGTAGCTGAAATTCACAATAATAAATAAATTTACTATATTTATTCACAATAACAATAATAGTCATCATCATTGACATGCCAATGACATTGTTCACAGGCCACGCGCCTCTTTTTCTACTCTACCTTCCTTCTAATGACTTTTTAAGCTCAAATCAATCAGAACAGATATATAATATATATTTCAATTTTAAGTTCCTCTGTTCACGCTAATGATACACATTCTATTGGAGCTTATCAGTTAATTGTTTGTTTACCAGACAATTCCTAGAAAATTTTCGAACTAGATAAGATATTTAGTTTCTCTTTCTCTTTTTATTAATGACGTTTACTCTATATGTAAAAAAAAAAAATATGAAAATAAACTTATTTATATGAACATCTGATTCAATATTTATTTGCTGAAGCAACAAATTGTCCATTACCTTATACACATAACGGTATTATTGTTATCTCTCTGTCCAACTAAAAACACAGAAAAAAAGTGTGGCATTTGCTTATCAATTGGCAAACATATATATTAGGTGTTAGGTTGGTTCAGTTGGTTTTTTTTTTTTGTTTTTGTCATGGACTTTGATATGCGGTAGCGGGACTCTTAATTGCATTATGAAAACCATTTAGCTAGCTAGCCAGCCAGACATATTATAACTAATAAATTCTAGTTTCAACTAGGTGCAAGGGTGTAATGGTGGGTGGGAGGGAAAATAAATATATATTGCTTGTACTCACTGTTTCTGCGCAGTTTGATAGACAAAGATTATGCCTAGGACAAGGAAACTTCTCGGTAGAAATCATGAACAAAGATCAAAAGATCAAAGGCAAATATTATCAAAACAATATTGAGACATAAAGAAAGAAAATCCCTGAAATCAAAAAGGAAACAGATCGGGGAGTGTTATATAAATATGGCAGAACAGAAATATATACTGAACTCCTTTATCTCATTCTTCAATTCGGTATCAGTTTACGTATAGGCCATTAAATTGTCATTAAGATTGCTTTTTATAGCAAAAGTATGCCCAAATGTACCCTTTAATTTATATTTAGATACACTAAAACAAAGGGTATATAATTTAAACTTAGCCTACACAGTCAAAAATTATTAAATTTATTATTATTACTGTGTTTTGGTTTAACTTGTTCTTGATCAAGTTGATATCCAATCCCACAAACTATTAAAGGAAGTTAAAAGTTCTTTAAGATGGTTTAAAATATTTTATCAATCAAAAGAATCTAATTTATCTTAAGAAAACTATATATTTTTAAAATATTCATGATGTTGAAATTATTTATATACCTGCTATATAATTTTAGTTTTTCATTATATAAATAAATGATGTTAAAATAAAAAGATCGTAATAAGATCTTTAACTAATATACTCTATAGTATATTCTATACATATCTTTACTCTATGAAATATATCAAGAAAAAAATATGTTTTACTATATTCTACATACATTCTAAATCATTAGAGTTAATGTGTAGTTCTTACTAAAGGGTACGAAACAAAATAGTATTAATATTTTATTAGTAATAAAATTTGTTTAAAGCATTTTCGAATATCGTCTTAGGGCTCAAATTACCACACGACCTCCCTGTTTTTAGTTAAATTTGAATCAAAATTTGATTACAATTTCAGCAAAATGGCATTGAACAATTATTTTTTTGGCTCAAAAGATATAATGACGCATTTCTATACGTCATAAAAACCAAAATATAAGGCATAAAAACAATATTTGTGCTAAAGAATTAAATAAGCATTGAATTGAAAATAAATAACTCAAGATATTACAATGGAAATAATGTAAATTAGATCGTATTTAAATATATTGTAATACTATACACGTAGCTTGTTTACGCGAAGTCTCCTGATCTATAGATTAAATTTTAGTCGTAGGGTAATAGAAATTTCCATCAGTTCACTTAAGTGGCGCATGCAAGTGGCTGGTCCCGAGTTCTCTGAGCTGATTTCTCGCTGTCCCGAGTTGAATGACTAACAGAAAATTGTGGAGAGACAACGGCAAATCCCCGGCAATCAAGACGTCATAGCCAACGTCGTTCAAAACTGACTGTAAACAGAAACTAAAATAAATAATGCACAATAATAATAACAAACGACACCAACAAAAAAAACTTTAGCTGGCAGAGTAAAGTGTTTTTTTTTTCTTTTTTGCCAGATTTTAGGTCTTGCTGGGCCACGCGCTAGTAATAAAGAAATCAACATGAATTGTAGTTAACTGGTTAAAACCGATTCAAATTCGTATTCGCTTTCCATTGAGTTTCGAGTGTTTCAGTTTTTGTTTTGATGGCCAGCTGATAAGAAGGCAACCACGAAATGAACAGGCAAACAGGGGGATACACAGACGCAGACGAAGACTCCGGGGGGAGACCTAAAGATTATGTCTGCCCTTAGCCTTTATTTGAGTGTTCTTTGTTGTCGTCTTTTCCCACAAATTATTTCATTTGGGTTTGGGTTTACAGGGCCAAGGCTAATGAACTTTCTAAGGGAACCAGTTTGACTTTAGGATCTTAGGAAAAGTACAGCTCATCGTTAAGAGATTTGCAAATATTCTCATCATTTTGCATCATCCTTAAAAATCCACCAATTATGGTTGCCATGTGGCAGTTCCCCCCCTCTTTGGGGGAAAGGAAAAAGACATAAATATAAATATAAAACGAGAATACTAACTACATATATGCAGATATATATGTATGTACATCCATGAATGTAGCTATAGGTATATATAGTGTGTCGAGTCATAAATTTTCCATATAGGAAAAAAAAACACGCGCTCGCTAAAATTCTGCGTATTCTCTCTACGCTATTTTTGCAAACGCATGAAAATTCTCAGTTTCGTTTTTTGTTTTTATGAAAAATAAAAATAAATACAAGACACAACCAAAATAAAATACAGAGAGTGAAAGAAGGCAAGAGAGCCATCCATCAAAGGTAAAGGTAGTCAATATTTATGTCGTCATGTTTACTATAAAACAGAACAGAGAACAACTTTCATTGTTTTTTTTTGGAATTAACAATGAATAAATGGGCTATATTTAATTTTCCATAACTTTTATAGCCAACATTTTTGTGTTTTTTGTTTACATTTGTCATCTAGCTTTTTCCTAGCTATCTTAATGATCCTCTTAGTATATTAGTAGAATTTTATGTTATTTTTAAGGCAATTACTCAGATTTCACACTGTCTTTGCTTCTCTTTGGCCAAACATGATAGTAAATTAGAAATCAGAATTTAAGAGACATTTATTTACTTTCTGAGATACCGAAGTCGCAAGCATTGAAAAATTTATAAGAAATAATAAAACTATTAAAACAGAATTTATAACGAAAATATTGTATTAGAAACTAATACTATAATGAAGTAAGTAAGTCGTCTCGCCGACTTTGGTATACCATACACCAGTAAAGCAAATATTTCAAGCATTTTCACATGCTTCTTACAAGCATATCTTAGTATCTCGCTCACTCAATCATACGAGCACCCTAGCGCCCCCACCAGCCAACGGCCAACTCCGGCCTTATGGAAAAACGTTTATATGCATAACTCGACTGTTTTTTGTCCGATTTTGATCAAATTTGGTATTTTGCTAGATATTAGTATTAAATTTAAGTGTGCCAAATTTGATTGCATGAGGTAAAAAAATACGGGAGATAATCAAGTTTTTCAAATTACGGGGGCGGAAAAGGGCGTGGCCAAAATTTTTATACATACAAAATGTGTGCATTTACTAAGCGAATATACATACCAAATATGGTGTCTCTAGCTAGAATAGTTTTTGAGATAAACGCTTTTTTTAAATTGCGGGGGCGGAAAGGGGCGTGGCAAAAATTTGAAATAAACTTGATCACTCTACATACTACACGAGTCTACATAAAAAATTTGGTGGCTCTAGCTCTTATAGTTTCCGAGATCTAGGTGTTCATACGGACAGACGGACGGACGGACGGACGGACGGACGGACAGACGGACATGGCTAGATCGACTCGGTTGTTGATCCTGATCAAGAATATATATACTTTGTGGGGTCGGAGATGCTTCCTTCTGCCTGTTACATACATTTTGGCGACTTTAATATACCATTTCACCCTATGGGTGTATGGTATAAAAATAACCTATGATAATAATGTAAACAGTTGTTTAAAAGTTTATTCTTTATCAACTAATATTTTGCAGCCCCATTTTTCGTTTTATTTTGTTATAATTCGCAACTGGTTTTAACTTTAAAAGAGCAGTATATATAACTTAACCTTCTGATTACTCTTAAAAATGACTTTAAAACGCTTTTTAATGCTTGACAAAATTTATAATATTAAAATCTATTAAATATTATTTTGAAAATATTGCAAAAAAATGTTATCCTTTAGTCGTTTTTAAACAACATATCAGACCACAGTTTCGATATATTGAGCAAATATCACATTATTATGCAATATTCTTTAATTTTTCATTGATTCATTCTAAGAGTAATATGATCTACCTTATGTGATATACTCATTCTCATGAATGTGAAACCTGTATGCGAAGCATTTTGAGTATTACACAATCAACCAGTTTCACGTGAAGTGCTTTGGTTGAATACGTGAATAAGCTATCATTCAAAAATCATAATGAAAACCATTCAATCAGCACTTATAATGGGTATTTCCTTTGTTTAAACGTATTTCGCAATAATTTTTGTTTATTTTACCATTGTAGAACTTTTATAAATAAAACTCATTAAATTCTTAACAATTTACTGGGTATGTTTGTGGTTTATTTCATCTCTGTAATAGTGTGAAAGTCTTGTTAAAGGAAATGCAGTTTGCCATTTCGAAAGAGGGCCAACCCATACATATTTGCGAATGACAACAAATTGGTATTTCCCTGCCAGAGGCAAATCGATTCCCCGAACTTATATATACAATATATATACTGCTCTTACTCTCTCCTTCGCTGTTTTAATTTTATTTTCTTTTCTTTTCCAAAAGTTCGTTATCACTTAAAATAGACATGGGGCTGGGCGAATCTGCGCAGCATTTCAATAGTAGTTCCTCTCAACAGAGGCGCGTGGCAGTAATCAAATACATGCGTCTCTATATAAATGTACATATATGTATTAAGTACACTTGGTATAATTAGCCATTGAAACACCACATAATACAGAGATAATCGAACCGAATCTGACTGGCTAATATTTAAATAAAAATAGTTGTTCATAGTCCTAGTTAAACCTTATCGCTTTTGGCTTTTGGCTCAATAAATGTTGGTAGTATAAACAAGGCTATTCAAAAAGAACTCATAAACTACATAAATTAAAAGGCCGACAAAAATTCACAGACGATAAAATGCTCATAGATAAAGTCCAGACAAAACTTTGGGGACGACTTCTGTTTTGGGTTCACCAGAGACACACACACACACACACTTAGCAAAAAAGCAAGTTAAATATAAAGATTAAGAGTTTATTTTTTTCTAATTAGCAAGTTCGCAAGCTGACAAAAACCCAAAGCCAAGGACAAGTTATCGAAAGATAAAACAGACGATACAGTCGAACTTCTTTATAATAAATACATTAAAGACTTAAATTTGTTAAGGACTAAAGTGAAGGACTATACATATTTCAAACTAAAATAAAACTTGAAATTATTATAAAGTTTTTGGTAAGTTCAGAAAAAAGAATAACTTCTTTTAGTCTGTAAAAAGAAAGGGTCCTCAAATCCTTTGCAGATCTTTGTGAAGGTAAAGAATAGCATCTAACAGTGTGGAAAGAGAAAGATTCAGAATCCAGGTTAAAAAAAAAAGAAACATAAAATTTCCATTTGTAGATTTTATATCTGTTTCTGTCTGGCTTCATTATAGAGTCGGTTGACTTTTCTATCATTCGGATCACACGCTAGACTCATGCAGACAGATACATAGACCAAAACGATTCGTTTATGCTAATATAAACCAGGGCAGTTCCAACTACGCAGTAGACACAACATTTGCTGCTCAATTTTAGTGACGTCACAATATTTTGACTGGCTGGGGCACCCCCAACATTAGCCCTGCCAGCAACAGAGATAGACAGAGAGAGAAGAAGAGCGTCTAAATTGATGGTTGCTTGGACTTTGACCTGACACATTGAAACGATGGAGAGCTGTTTGTTATAAGTAGATAAGAGTTTTTTGGGCAAACGGAAATGATGTTTACATTGAGAGTAAATAATTTGATTGTTTTATTTTTGTATCTGTCTACCACGAAGCGACACGACCCACACCAAAACAGAGAAAGAGAGATATCTCTCGAGAGAGGGAGAGCAAGCAAACGATCTTGCTGATGGCTGATGAAACATTGCATCATTCAGAGAGCAAAAGAGACACCAACACAGAGCATTTACCATGGCCTGGAACCACTTCTAATGAAAGTGACGCGTCTGCGTCTCACAATTGAAGGTCTGCCCCCCCTCTCTCGTGGTATCCCCAACTCAACTCTATTTGGAATCCCCTCTCCAAAAAAAACACGCGAATTTCATGTCGTTGGTGGTGCTGTAAATCAAGTTTCTCAAACAAAAACAGAACAGCATAAAAACCTGCACAACCAGACGTCGACGACAACGACGACGGCGGACGTTGGCGATCAGCAAACAGCTGATTAGCCAGTTTTTTCTCTTTTTGTCTTACAGCAGCTGTGCGTATAGCTGTGCATACACTTAGAATGTCAAATTGTAGGTACAGTTGTGTTTGACACATTTAGTTTTGGTTTTCATACAAAATTTACTCTTTTTATGGGTTTTGGGTTTTGAAATTTAACGATTTTCAGGACTCTCTATGCCAGGTAGTTAGCGGTTGGTAGGCTAGGTAGTAGACGATCTCTTGCGATCGTTCAAAAGTAATTAAAAATTCCTAACCTTTTTCTTGGTCTTCTTCTTCTAGTTTTGCTGGCGGTGTAACTGTACAGAATTTCCGATTGATTTGCCGTCGCTCACTTTCTGTGCAATATGGCAATGCAAAGGCCCTGACTCCGGCTGTCCGGGAATATGTGGAAAAGTGCGTCGATCTATGTCAACCAGAGCGTATACATATCTGTGATGGTTCCCAGGAGGAGAGTAAACTGCTCCAAGCTCTTATGCTGAAACAGGGAACTATTCTACCACTGCCAAAGTATGATAATTGTTGGCTGGCACGCACCAATCCCGCCGATGTGGCTCGCGTCGAGAGTAAGACCTTCATTTGCACGGATCGCAAGGAGGAAACGGTGCCAGTTACCCCAAAGGCTACTCCGGGCACTCTTGGTAATTGGATTTCCGAGGCTGATATGCAGGCGGCCATTGGGGAGAGATTTCCTGGCAGTATGAAGGGACGTACCATGTATGTCATTCCATTTAGCATGGGTCCAGTGGGTTCGCCGCTCTCCAAAATTGGCATAGAGATCACCGATTCGGCTTATGTGGTGGAGTCCATGAAGATTATGACCCGTGCTGGGGTTCCTGTCATCGATGAGCTTCAGAAGGGCGATGGGAAATTTGTAAAGTGTTTGCATTCGGTGGGCACTCCCAAATCTGGTGTCCAGGCTCATCCATCTTGGCCCTGTGATCCTGAGCGGACGATCATTTTGCACAAGCCCGCAGAGAATGAGATCGTGTCCTATGGGTCGGGTTATGGTGGCAACTCACTGCTGGGTAAGAAGTGCTTTGCTCTTAGAATTGGCAGCACCATTGCCAAGAGGGAGGGTTGGCTGGCCGAGCACATGCTCATCATGGGCATAACAAATCCTCAGGGAAAAAAAATCTATGTAGCTGCTGCATTCCCCTCGGCCTGCGGCAAGACCAATTTGGCCATGATGACCCCAACTCTGCCCGGCTATAAGGTGGAGTGTGTTGGCGATGACATTGCCTGGATGAAGTTCGATTCAAAGGGTGTTCTGCGTGCCATTAATCCAGAGAATGGCTTCTTTGGTGTTGCCCCAGGCACTTCACGGGCAACAAATCCCATAGCCATGGATATGGTCTTTAAGAATACAGTCTTTACGAATGTGGCCACCACCTCAGATGGTGGCGTCTACTGGGAGGGCATGGAGGATTCTCATCTATCGAGTGTCACGGTAACCGATTGGCTGGGCAAACTCTGGTCCAAGGAGTCTGGCAAGCCAGCGGCCCATCCCAATTCCCGCTTTTGTACTCCCGCCTCACAGTGTCCCATTATAGATGATGCTTGGGAGGATAGTGCTGGTGTTCCGATCTCAGCCATCCTCTTTGGCGGTCGTCGTCCTAGTGGTGTTCCTCTGGTCTACGAGGCGAGAAACTGGAGCCATGGCGTCTTCATGGGCGCTGCCATGAGGAGCGAGGCCACAGCAGCGGCCGAACACAAGGCCAAGACCATCATGCATGATCCCTTCGCCATGCGTCCCTTTTTTGGCTACAATTTCGGTGATTATCTATCCCATTGGCTGTCTATGGAGCAAGAGGGACGACAGCTACCCAAAATCTTCCATGTCAACTGGTTCCGCAAGGGCAGCGATGGAAAATTCCTTTGGCCCGGTTTCGGTGACAATTCCCGTGTCCTCGATTGGGTCTTTCGGCGTGTTCATGATGAGAAATGCTTCAAGGACTCGCCAATCGGTCATCTGCCCAGCAAAGATGCCTTAAATATCGCTGGCCTAAAGAGTCCCGTAGATCTCATAGAACTTTTCGATTTACCCAAAGAATTCTGGCAACAGGAGGCCTCTGAGATTGAGAAATATTTCAGCGAACAGGTTGGCCAACATTTGCCCGAACAGGTGACCCAACAACTTGGCGAACTCAAGGCGCGTGTTGCCAAAATGTGATGAAGTATGTGAGCGTTCCATAGGTTATATTTTCTAATCATAGATTTAATTGCATAAAATAAAAAAGAAAAAAACAAAAAAAAACCCACAAACAAAAAAAGAGAAAACAATTGAATAACAAAGTATTCTGATTTCTTGTGTGCGAGGGGCGGGACCAGCGATCATAGAATGCCAATGCCTTATCTGAACTGGGTTGTACATACTAGGGGATTGGGACCCAGTGGAAGGAAGGCCTGTCGCCTTAGTAAACAAGTGTATAAATCCGCCAATTATCAGCCACACACAAAAAAACAAGCAAATAAAAAACGGGCAAGGTTCTGCAAGCAGATCGCTTTGTGAGGTGAAGTCAGCCGAGCCTCTTTTGGTTGCCAGGGACTGATAGAAGGGGAGCCAAAAAAAGAATGCGTGGCATGATTCAAAATTCGATGGACAGTAAAAAAGTGGAAAATGTACTAAGTTCTAGTTTCTAGGCTAGGACTCTAAGACTATTTAAAGATCAGACGCCTTTTCCCCTCAAGGGACAGTTATAAATAAAGAATTTAGTTCATGACCCTAACTTAGTTCCGCTTCTATATTTAGAAGACCCTTTCATCGCAAAAGGGCCAGCTCAGAGGCTTGTCGTAGATGATAACCTGGCAAATCTTTATTAAATATTGATTCCAATTTGATTACGTTTTCTCAGCTGTACAGTTGTCGTTGCCGTCTATTGACGTCAGATTGACTTGAGTAAAACTCAACTCATCAAAACGCGCGAATTTTTCTGTCGATGCTGTGCTAATTAGATTGCCAGGGGTGTATGAATGTAGGGAAAGGGGAGAAGAAGCGAACCCAGGAGCTACTCTCAGTTCGTTTGTGTCTGAGCAATTAACAACGATGATGAAGATTATCAGGCTCAACTAGAAAAACAAGTCCATAGTTTATAAATAAACATATTCGAATATACCAAAAAGGCAACACAAAAAAACACAAAACAGAGACGAAAACCAAAAACCAAGATCAATACACGAGGCAGACTCAACTAAATGCTGGAATTGGGTATGGGGGTAGATCCAGTCCAGTCAAGTGTCCAGTCCTTCAAGGCTGCCCAGTGACAATCCCTTTTTAGGTCTGGGTCAAGTGAATGGTAACTGCAATAATAACGGCCAAAAGACCTACAGAGAGTCAGTCAGACGATCAGTCAGTTAGAGAAACCTTCATTTCTCCTTCTAAAACAAAACACATGATCAACATTTGGATACTATTCTTGGATGTGGTCCAATGTACACAACAAAACACCGGCAAATGTCACATGAATGGCGGCAACTGACCATGGCCTCCATCATCTGGCGGGGTGTAGCATTTAAATATGATCATCAGAGAAATTATACTATATATAAATACATATCTTTAACCGTCACAAGTTTCTGTTTTTGGCATCGTTTCATATCATATTCCCCCCTCTGACCATATTCCTCATGTGATGAGGTGTAGGTGTAGGCATAGATGGGCGCGTGTGGAGGATCTCAATAAGACACACGCAGCTAATAAAATAAAAATAAACGACGAAGAGGTACCCTCTATCAACGAGAGGTACCTATTAGGAAGAGGTTTCTTTACCTCGAGTAGGTACCTTCTAAATCAGGTACTCGAAAAGAGTTGTTCATTGCCTTTTACCTTCATTTATGTTATTTATAAAACGATTCCTAAGTAGGATACACGAAAAAGTACCTATGTATTAGTAGGTAACTATGGTTATGTATCACTTAACTAATATGAGTTTAAGTTTTTAGATCTGTGAAATTCCTTGTGTATATATTGAGCTACTCCCTCAGACAAAACGTATCTAAATCAAGTTAAATTCTTTGATTTTACATTGTTTAGGGACTCAAATCTTTTATTTGGATAGTCTCTCTTTAGTCTTCAAACTGAACATATCTTTGCTTATACCGAAACTCTTCTTTCTATATGCACAGCTGTTGGTTAACCGCACCCAAAACAAAACCAAACTGGTTTCTCCCACTATAGTTGGCGCAAAGGCCTTAATAATATATAAGTTAAGCATTTTGGCTTAACTAATAAAAACATAAACCATTTAATTGAAAATTAACAAACAAAAAACAAGTAAAAACCAAATGCAGGTACCGATTCCCGTACCAATTGTTTATCAATGCGATTGCTTTCGATCGAAAAGAGCCTAGAAAATACTACAAAATAAATACAAACAGAGAGAGAGACGACAAAGCCTGTTGCCAAGTGGCTGTTCCCCCGTTCCCCACCTCCAACCACTGTACATCCCCCACTCAATCTCTAAATAGCACCCCCCGCCGCCACCTTCTTGTGACCGTTGTCCCAGTTCCCTGAGTCGGTGAAAAACCAAAACAACTGGCGAGCCTCCATACAGCGGCCAATCAGCGTGGCTGTAGTTTGACCCTCTCGCTCATAAAAACGATCAGTATATACATACAGACATACAAATGCCAGCCCAAGCGATCTCGCCTCGTCACACCACCCGAAGATCACACGAATCCATAACGAATTCTAGTCTTATCGACGCGTCGCTTCAGCCACTACGCAATGGGAGCGTATAAAAGGCCTCTGGCCCGGACAGTTGGCATCAGTTACTCGTGGTCAGAGTAAATGGAAAGATCAAGTGAAGAGTTTCATTTCAGTGGTCTGAAAATCAAATTGATGTTTGACAAAAAACTTTGGAAAAACATATGAAAGTAAAAGTCTAAAAAACAAATAAATAAAAACAAAACAAAACTTAACCCACCAAATAACAAAACAAAAAAAATTAAATTGTGATAATTTCATTTGTGATAACCAAATCTGAATCGTGCAAAAAAAAAACACACACTTTTTTACACGATAAATAACTGATATAAAAAAACAAAAAAAAATCAATAAATTGATTCCAAAGGTTTTCTATTTTACCATTTGAAAGAAATATATAAAAAATACAAGCAAAATGCCTGAGCTCATCGAACAAAGCAAAATTATGTAAGTAAAAACAAAAACTGAAAATGAACATGCCTCTGCCACATTTGCCCCATATTCCCCCCCTCCCAACCTACCAAATTGAAATGCAAATGTTGCTCGGTTGCAAGAATTTTCCACAAGATTTTCGTATTTTCTACAACATTTTCTCTTTCTTCTCTTATGCTCTCCCTTAGCTCTGGCAATGTCTGCGGCTTGCCCCAATTGCATAAACTCCGTCAGGATAATTGTGGCCTTTATAGCCATATTCGTGGCATTCCCATCTCGTATGGCGATGTGAATGCCTTGACTGCTGGAGTCCGCAATTTCGTGGAGGAAGGCATCGCTCTGTGCCAGCCCGATCAGGTGCACATTTGCGATGGCAGCGAGCAGGAGAACAAGCTCCTGATCAAGTCCATGCTGGAGGCTGGCACCATTGTTGCCCTGCCCAAGTATGAGAACTGCTGGTTGGCTCGCACCAATCCCGCTGATGTGGCCCGCGTGGAATCGCGCACCTTCATCTGCACTGAGGAGCGTGAAGAGACCATTCCCACGCCCACTGAGGGTGTGAAGGGTACTCTGGGTAACTGGATTTCACCATCGGACATGGAGGCAGCGATTCAGCAACGTTTCCCCGGCTGCATGAAGGGACGCACCATGTTTGTGGTACCCTTCAGCATGGGTCCAGTGGGTTCTCCGCTCTCCAAGATCGGCATTGAGCTGACCGATTCTCCTTATGTGGTGGCCTCCATGCGCATTATGACCCGCATGGGAGCCGCTGTGCTCCAGCAATTGGCCAAGAAGGAGGAATTTGTACGTGCTCTGCATTCGGTTGGCACTCCAGCCAATGGACAAGTGGAGCAGGAATCCTGGCCCTGTGATCCTGAGCGCACTATCATCTTGCACAAACCCGCTGAGAACTTGATCGTCTCCTATGGCTCTGGCTATGGTGGCAACTCTCTTCTGGGCAAGAAATGCTTCGCCCTGCGAATTGGCAGCACCATTGCCAAGCGTGAAGGTTGGCTAGCCGAACACATGCTCATTCTGGGCATCACCGATCCCAAGGGTGTCAAGAAATACATCACCGCTGCCTTCCCATCGGCCTGTGGCAAGACCAACTTGGCCATGTTGAACCCATCGCTGTCGGACTACAAAGTGGAGTGTGTTGGCGATGACATTGCCTGGATGAAGTTTGATTCACAGGGTGTCCTGCGTGCCATCAATCCGGAGAATGGCTTCTTTGGTGTTGCCCCGGGAACCTCCATGGAAACGAATCCCATTGCCATGAACACCGTGTTCAAGAATACCATCTTTACAAATGTGGCCTCCACCTCGGATGGTGGCGTCTTCTGGGAAGGTATGGAGAGCAGTCTGGCTCCCAATGTTCAGATTACCGATTGGTTGGGCAAACCCTGGTCCAAGGAGTCTGGCAAGCCAGCCGCTCATCCCAATTCTCGCTTCTGCACTCCCGCCTCTCAGTGCCCCATTATCGATGAAGCCTGGGAAGATCCAGCTGGTGTTCCCATCTCTGCCATGCTTTTCGGTGGTCGTCGTCCAGCTGGCGTTCCCCTCATCTATGAGGCTCGCGACTGGACTCACGGTGTCTTCATTGGCGCTGCCATGAAGAGCGAAGCCACAGCCGCAGCCGAGCACAAGGGAAAGGTCATCATGCATGATCCCTTCGCCATGCGTCCATTCTTTGGCTACAACTTTGGTGACTACGTGGCCCACTGGTTGAGCATGGAGAAACGCGGTCAAGTGCCCAAGATCTTCCATGTCAACTGGTTCCGCAAGAGCAATGAGGGCAAATTCATGTGGCCCGGATACGGAGAGAACTCTCGCGTTCTCGAATGGATTCTGCGTCGTGTGAATGGTGAAGCCTGCTTCAAGGATTCCGCCATTGGCTATATTCCCGCTGAGGGATCCCTCAATTTAAAGGGCATGAAGGAACAAATCGATGTGGAGCAATTGTTCTCCTTGCCCCAAGACTTCTGGCAACAGGAAGTGGAAGAGATTCGCAACTATTTCGAGTCGCAGGTGGGCAAAGATTTGCCCGCTAGCATCTACAAGGAATTGGAGCAGCTCACCAGTCGCATTGCCCAACTGTAAATTATACCAGAAAAAGATGAGAATTTATATAGGACATCTTTACCCGCCTATCCATCAACATGTTTCCAACACACATACATTTTTATATATACATATATACAGGAACACTCTAACAAATCCTATATCCAAACCTGATAATCCCTTTTGAAAGTCGTTTCTATAGCATTTAAGTTGAAAAACTTCCCAAAACTATTTATTTTATAAGTCATTTTTAAGGTTTAGCTTTAAGATGAGATTATACAAAAAGAAAAAAAACCTAAAAAAAACAAAAAATAAAACTAAATGATTTTATATACAAGAAAATTAATGTTGAAATCTTTTTATTGGGTTTTTGTGGTCTTCAAAATCGTGATCACTTTAAAGTGGCGTGATCTTTTCACGGGATTTCTGATTTTAGAAGATGTGCTAAATATATTTGAGTGGAAAATTTTTTTTTCTTCAACTTTTGTATTCAAAACAATCTCATTAGACACTAATTAAGATGTTTTATTTTTAAAGAATTAGAAAAAAAAGGTTTCTCTCAATTTGTCGTTAAAATGATGTCTTTATAAAATAATTTAAATTTCTCTAAGCAAATGGACGATGAGAAGTCTTATGAGATGTCTAAATAACCACTGAATGTCTAATGAGTTGTGGTTTTTTTATGAGATCAATTATGAATTTAAACCTAATAATTGAAGTTTTTGAATATAGATTTATTATCGGAGCACTTTTGCTACTTTTTTAACATACACAATTAATCTTACAATTTTAAAGAGTGTTGACAAGACTTTTTAAATTCAATTTTTCAGTCATTCACTCACTTATTGAGTCTCACCATTTTAAACAACAATTTTATTGTTTTGAAACACAAAAACATTTAAAGAGACTTTAATAAAAAAAAAAATTCAACTACAACCTCAAGTAAAAACTGTAATATAATAGGAAATTAATCTCTTGCTCAGAGTAAGATCGAATATTTTGTTGACTTTTGTCGATTCTACTCCAATATTGAGTTCAAATCTTATTTACGAGTTCTAATTAATAGGGACTGCCTAATAAATAATAGAGACTTAGATAGAATAATCAAATTTTAGACTATTATTATAGTTACACGTCTGTAGAGCAATTTTCGTACTAAAGTCAAGTGTTTTGAATCCTAAGATATAAACATTAAATAACTTAAAGACAATAATTTAACGATTTTAAGGTTGTTTATTAAAAAATTTAAATTCTAAGCAATAACGAAAATTTATCTTTGATTTTTTCAATATTGTACGTTTATGAAATTGCCAATAAAGAGTCTTAAAATTGTGAACAATATAATCTTTTGATTATTCATAATAGTCCATAAATTTACAAAGTTTCTACGTTATGTTTGGCAAAAGTTTTCTTTTTCTTGAGAATTTATCATAAATTTGTTTCTTCAAAATTATTTCTAGGCCTTGAGCCACAGCTAAATTCTTAGCAATTTGGAAAATTTGTAATTTTTTTTTTGCTGAAAGCTAATATAGATAAAGTTTCATTGTTTTTCCGAGTTGTTTCCTGGAAACAAATATTGAAACAAAATAATGTATTTAATGGCAAATGTCATTTCATTTTGCTTATAAAGAAATAAGCAGCTTCAGTGGAATGTGCATAAATATTTAATAAAGACAATCGGTGTTGCTTTTGCTGAGGTAAATTCATTTAAAAATTCATTAAATAATCATTTAAAAGAGAATCCTTTGAGCATAATAAATAATTGTTAAAATTTATGGAAACCTAAATCAAATTATTGTTAATTTAAGCCTTTTGCAATAAACTTAACTAAATTCCATATATCTTTGTTTATTTGCCATTTTTTGCAGGTGCAAAAATAAATTGAAGTCCTTGCAATTGACACATAAAAAGAAGAGATATTCTTATTATCTAACTTTATAAATGCACAAACAATAAGCCAACTATAATATAGATTACGTCTGAGTAAATCTTGGTTAAAGCTCTTTTTGGAAAATCAAGTCAATTCCCTTAAGTCCGAGTGGTGGATCCTTTTTTTTTTGTTTTTGGTTTTGTAAGAAGTAACAAGAAATCGCATTGTTGCATGCCTCAGATTGCCTTAACTCACATCAGTCGACGAGTCCTTCCAGTCGAGTCCTTCCAGTTGAAATTCAAAAAAGCTTTCACTTTCAAAAAAAGCTTCATCAGAGTTGATGATGTTTATGTGTTGTTCATGTGTGTTGGTTGGGGGCGGGCCACCACTCGGGGAAAACTCAAGCGAATGGCCATTGGAGCCACAGTTTAGCTCGAGCAGCGTTTGCGGCAGCTTCGTGGGGGCTTCAAGCGGCTTGAAGTGGCAGCAGCAGCAGCAGCAAACTGTGTGCGGCGGCATTTTTTAAAGCGGAAACGAAAGTGCAGACAATTCGACATAGTGTTAAATTGTGCAAACTGTTGCTCATCGTGGTACCAAAAAAAAACACAAAAAATGAAATAGAGTGATAGAGAGAGTAAATCGAGTGAAAGCGGAAAACGCAATTAAGACAATTAGCAAAGTTTTGCAGAGCAAATACAAAACGAATTTCGGCAAAAATGGTAAAGATTAAATAGTTAAGTCTTGGTCAATGTGTATATAGATATGTATCTTTGTGTCTGTGTCTCTGTATATGTGTTTAGAGTCTAAGCTAGGGCTTGACATGTTGATTTATGCGTTATCGCCCCGTCTCTCTCTCTCTCTGTCTTTGTAGCTGGGATTACGCATGTTGTCGTTGGGCACTTGTTGCGCTTGCAGGACACTCGCTTAATTGCTAATCCTCGCGCGCCCAGACGCCTCTAATTACACGTAAGTTTCCCGTTCCCCTTACCCGTTCATGTTCTCTTCAAAATGACGCACGTTGGGGTCTCTAGCATTTAAAATACCAAAATTGCCCAAGGGGCCTAACCATCATCATGACTGTGTGTATGTGTGTGTGTGTGTGTGTGTGTGTGTGTAGCTGTGGGGTTGGTAGGTCACTTAATATGCCATCAACATGAGATTTGCACAAATGGCAAAATGCCTTAGCCAACCAAGAATTATGTGTTGCAATAAAATCAATGAGGGGAGGGCATGAGGTGAGGGGGCCAGGGGGCAAAAGATGGGCTAGTAGTGGCTAATGACTAAGTTGCGACGTGACTTTTGCCAAGATTTGTAATTTGCTGTTAGCCATTTCATTTTGGTTTTTGTTTTTTCTTTATTTTTTTTTTCGACCTACCAAGTGGCCCTTCTAAATAGGCTATGGTTTTTTTTTGTGTTGCTTCTGTCTCTTTTCTCCTTCTTTTTTCGTCTTCTTTTTGCCCCTTCATCATTTGTTCGCCAAGTATATAAATTGTTTGATCTTAAGTGTTTTATGGACTTTTCTTGTTTGTGTGTTATTTTTACAACTGTGCGGGAGATGTCTACCACAGGGCGAGAGATGGGGCAGAAGGAGGAGATTGTGTAAATATTTATGCTTATGTGTGTGCGTGATAGTGAGTATGTGCGGGTGTGTGTTTGTATGCGTGAGTGTGTATTTAACGGGTGCAGGCCATGTAATTAAGCAAAGTTTACTAAAAAGGGTTGCCACTCTCATTCCTCCATGCATTAAAGTTAATGACCCGAGTCATTTTTCATTCTCCAAAAGAAGCTAAGAGACAGAGAACTTTAAGTAGGAAGTAATCTTAGGTCAAAGACATTTCAACTTATTTTTCTTTTGTTTCGTTCACTTCTTTATTTTCAGTTTCTGTTCGGATGGCCGAAGCCATAAACTTGATTAAAAAGGTAGCCGCACACACAGACAAACAAAATACCAGACAATCCCCCATGCCCAAGTCCTTTCTTTCCGTCTCTTTCTCTTTCTTCCGTTGCCATCCGAATCCTTTCAAATATGCAAAAAGCTAAATCAAACATAAAGCCAAATTTTATGCATAACAAATCACACACACACACACACACAATCAAATTCAAATCCCTACCAAAAGATTGGAAAATTCTTCATCGTTTTTATACTCTCGCGACAACAAACAAAGAAAAGGTACATACAATTTTTCCTTAAATTGAAAAAGAACAGGAAAAGACATTCTAGATTACAAATATTTTTGACAAGTCAACAAATATATATATTTATTTTACGAGTTTGTTTTTTTTTCTTTCGTTTTCTTTATTTTTATCGCAAAATGCCCAAAATAATTGCAAAAAATGTGAAAATTAAATAATCTCAATAAATGTTTTTCTTTGAGAAAAACTGCTTAAGCATTTTACACATAGAATATATTTTTATAGGGAGATAAAAGTTAAAGTTAAAACCTAATATATTGACTTACGATTAGGGAGAAGTTATAACACATAATCTTTATGTTAAATTATGTGTATTATAGAGTATATAAATATATACAAATTGGCAAACAAGTCCAAGGAAGTCTTTATGATTCCTTATTGTTGTTAGCAAATGCAAATTACTTGTCGAATTATTTCAAGGCAGATAGCACAAAAACAATTTCACGAAATTTTGTTAAGTATCTTTTATTTGTTTTATATAAATAATATAGATTTTAATTAAAGTAAGACAGTTTAAAAATTATTAAAAATCATTTTTCAAAAACATCAATAGTTAGATCTTTATAAAGAAAATAAAAAAAAGTTAGGTCTTTTATGTTAAACTGAGAGATCTGTATGAATTAATTTCTTTTCCTGCTTTTTATTAAAATCAAACAAAGTTTAACATATTTTATTTTTTGAAATTGCGTGGGAATATATATATGAGTTCATATAAAGGACTGGGGGAAAATAAATAAAAAGTGATAAAAATCTGCATCAAATTACTTCGTATTTAGCTTTTTATTATACAATATATAACCATAAGATAAAGCTGTTCGAAAATTTTGCATATTCACAATAGGTTTGCCAATTAATTTTGAAAATCAATATTTTCCTTTATCAATTTTAAATATAATAATACAGACTTTTGACACGTTTCCATTGTTTTAGTTAAGCAAAGCAAACTAATCTCTCCCCCTTGAAATCTTTACCATATATAACAACAGAGTGAAATTTATGCTTTATGCATTGTGATGACTTTGGTTTAATATTTTACATATAAAAAGGACAATCTCTTACTCAGTCTGCACTGAGGTTTAAGCCTTGCCCCTTTCCAGGAATTTCTGTTTTGTCATGTCCATCAACACGCTTTCATTTGACACTAGGAAAAGGCGACAGGTGCAGTAAATAAATCTCTATTTTTTGTATTTGTCAGATGATACGGTAAACTACACATAAACCGTACATACATATATATACATATATAGAATACGGCACCAGTGTCTGGTCAAGGGTCCGGCCCTTTTTCAATTCGTATTAGCTAAATGAAAGAGATTGAACCAATATAGGTGGCAACCAAGGTTGTTTATAGTTACATAGAATAGGAGGAGAAAGTGACGAGGGAACTTTGCTAGTAAAAGGTCCTTTAATCATTTAATTAATTCCAAGGTTGATATAGATTTTTAGCCCAAAGGAAAAAAGAAAAGGTCTTTAGGATATTAAGAGTTTACTCTTTATGATTCTAATCCAATATAATCACTTAAGTCTTATTTATTTGATTGAAGTTTTGATCTATGAAAACGAAACATCAATATTTAAGTTTCTTTTACTCTTGTTTAGGGTAGTCTATGATATCCTTTTAAACCGTATAGGGTATCTTCTATTCTACTGACAGCATACAATTGAATATTTCAAGGATAAAACAACTTTTATTGGTATTGAACTTGGCCATGGCCTTCGTTGATATATATTACTTTACTTTTTCTTGGACAATACTGAAGTAATTTGAGTCAGATTTCAGTTTTGTGAAAATTGTAACAATTATTACTAAGACTAAGCTTGTCATTCTTTGTCCCTTTTTTCTTGGAATTGTGATTTTGTTGCCAGAAATTCAATGCACACACACACACATACAGAACAATAAGCTGAGGCAAAGCTTCCTTGACTACCAATTCGTCTTCTTTATGTTCATCATGCATAGACAATTCCATATAATGCCAATGCAAACTGAGCGACCAGTTAATTGTTAACAGAAGGGATGAGACGTCACCGCAGGGCAAGGGGAAATGCCTATTGATTTGCTGCCTCTCCGCAGATTTTCGCACGAAACCAAAAAAAAAAAGGCATGGAACCAGGTATAACTAGCATGTTAGTAAGGTGAGCTTCTGCCTGGAACCACGAGGCGGACACTGAGAGACAGAGAGAGAGAGAGAGAAAAAAACAATTTTTATGATTTTTCTTTTTTTCGTTTTTTGTTCCGGACTCTGTGTCGATAACTAAGTTCTTCTTCCACTTTGGCTCGTTGGTCTGTTTGATTGGTTGCGGTGGCAACAGGCCACGGATGTTACGTGCTTCTCGGTAAAACACATAAGGGGGAAACAAAATAGCTACAAAACAAAAAAAGGTTAAGAAATTGGAGTAGACAGAAAGATGCCCTAGATAGAAAAGATTCTGTAAATTTCTAAAAGTTTTGAATAACATAATTTGTTTTTCTGCTAAATTTGTAACATTTTCTCTTGAAATTGGTGTCCTTTTCAAATCTCATTATTGAGTGGTGCATACTTTTAGGCTTCTAGGGTATTAACAACCAACAGGTATGAATGCAAGATATGCCTCAGTCCGCATTTTATATTATTTGCTTTACAATATGGACACGTTCCCCCTCCAGTTTGGTGTGTATGCGTGTATGCGGGTGTGTGTGTATGTGTGTGGGTGCTATTTGTATATACAATATAGATAATGGCCAGCAGGTCAGACGTGAGCAATACGAACGACGAGGCGACAAACAGTTGAGTGTCTCATTTCGAACTAAACAGACAGCGGGACCCCACACATATCCACGTGTCTCCTACTGTGTGTGTGTGTGTGTGAGTGTGTGCTGGGGAATTCACAAAGAAAACCAACAAGAACAATGGCATGACAAAAAATAAAAAACAACAACAAAAAAAGCGAAGAGAAAAACAAGAATTGTTCCGTGTAAGTGATGCTTTGATGGTGCTTTAGAAAAACACTCTACATAGAGAGAGAGAGTGAGAGAGAAAGAAGAAGGACAACTATCATAAAACTAGAGTGTTTTAAAAGACGAGGGGCAGGGTCAGGGCAAGGCAATGGTAAGGCAATGGGGAGTCATTCGACTGTTGTCAATCACAGTTTATAGATTGAGATGACATTGAATGTTAGGAATTTACTGAAAATCGCATCAATCACTTGGGCCCTTATAAGTAGGCAACATTTTTGCCACATAAGCTAAGCATGTGTATGTATGGGGATTTTCTCTTTAAAGTTAGTCTCTCTTTAGACTTGCTGAAAATCTGGTTTCAGCAACTTTTCTAATCCCTCTAGTCTGTTGTTTGTATCATCAACATGAAACTTGCATCACAGCGAAGTGGAGGCGTGGCAACGCCAGTTTGTGTTAATATTAACTTTTCTGCAAACAATCCTACGGAGAGTTAGAGCAAGCGTCAAGGGGAAACTTTTGCATAAGCATAAAGCAGTAAAGAATGGCGATGTGCGAGGTATGAAGATATGTAGGTGGTAGGGAGGTTAATGTGTGTAACAAAGTGCTTATGGCTAAACAAAAGCGTTGACAGTATGGTGGAGAGGGAGAGAGAGAGAAAGACAGGCAGGAGTAGAGAATGTAGCCACTTATGCCGCTAGCTTATGGAGAGACCGAAACACACATTTAATAATAATTTCCAGGGCAAATAGAACACTCTTCCTCTTACACATCAACAAACACACACACACACACAGACACACACCACCACATACCTATATACGCTTAGAATTTCCCTTGGGGCGTGGCAAACCGCCCATCTTTTGAGGTTTCATTTGTAGGTTTTTCATTATTTTGATTAAATAAAGATAAAACCATAAATTATGTTGACTTTGTGGCCATTTAGGATGGAAGTTGGGCAGTGAATGGTCCAATGCGGGGAAGTGGTTGAGGGGGTGATGATGGAGATGGACATGAATAATGGTCCATAACCATGATATTTACACATGAGTTGACCCAGGCATCTTTCATTCAGAAGCAGCAGCAACACAAACATTGAAAATGGCCCAACAACAACGCAGTTGGGATGAGGGAGCCGTAGGAGGAGGCGGCGGCAGCGGTGGTGGCTATGGTCATCCACATCCACATCCCCATCATCATCATCACCACAAGACTCCAGCTAGAGCATCTAGCAATCCATTGCCATACAAGGGAGCTACTCCCAAATCGCCAAGGTGAGAGAGATTGCATCACACAAAAAGAGATAGAGAAAATTTCATCTTATTCTCAACATATTTCATTTCACTTTAGGAGCACTTATCATCCGCCTTCGGTATATGCCACACCCACTACAAGTTGTAGTGGCGCTGCCGTTGGCGCTGGAGGACCACGCAGTCCTGGCTATGGCAGCAGCTATGGCAGCGCTCCCAGAAGTCCCCAAATTACCACCACCTATGCCAATGATAGTTGCGACGATGGCAGCAGCTCTACGCCAAGTTCCTACTATCAAACACCCACCTCGGGCTCCATGGACGATTCATCATCGTTGTTAAGTGGTCATGCCACAGCACGCAGTCCATGCAAATCGCCATGCAAATTCGTTTTCGATGCCATCAGTCCAAGCCCGGGAATGGATCAGAATGCCTTGGGCAAGAAATTTGAATACTATGAGCCCATCTCACCCGACGATGGAGCCATCTACTATGAGCCGCCAAGCTCACCGCGTCGACAGGGTTCGACAAAGAAGCTTTTGAGAAACAAACCGGTGCAGGAACAGCTGCCTCCCCAGGTGACCACAACGTGTGTGGGTGGAGTGACCGGCAATCAGGGTGGACAGGGCAAAAGACGACGCGATGAATGGGAATTGCCCGTGATCACCAAACTGGATGCCAGATGTCTTAATGCAGTCGCCGCCGGCGGCTCAGGCGCTACTTACTTTAACCTGAAACGTGATTCTTGTGTCACAGAGTGCACTCAGCTATCCATGGAATCGGGAGAAACCGGTACTCAGCATACGACAACCACTAGCTTTACTAGCTACACAGATCCCGAGCCGGGAAACTCGAGTGCAAGTGGACAACCTCAGTTGTCACATCGTCAGCGCCGTCATGCCATTAATATAACTTCCAATCCAGGATATCAAGTCCTCCATAGCTCGCACTCTACACTGGATCGCACCTGTTCGGATAGTGTGGTCTCATTGCGCTATCACCGCAAGTCCACCAGTGATCTTACCCAGGATGCTGAGCATGAGTTGAGTGGCTGTAAGCCACAGAAACCCAAACGAGATCAGGCGCCAGTAGAGTATAAGCCGCGTCGGCGTGGCAGCTCCAAGGGTGGTCTGGCCTATTTGGCCAGTCGTCGCAGTTCACGCGAGTCGATGAAAAGCGCCTGTTCGAATACGTCCATCTTTTCGAATGACGACATTGGACCCTTGGCCTTTCAGAGCTCAAACCGGGGACGTCAGCGTAGGACTTCCAATTTTCTGGAGTTACCAGTGCCGGATCATATACGTCCGCGTGTTTGCTCACTACCGGAACGTCCATACAATCCGCGGGCCAGCGATGATCTCTATCGTCTGCGTCACTTTTCCATTAGCAAGGGCAATGTAGTCAATTGCGGGGATTCGATCATTTCACGACGTTCTCGGAGCAACACGAGTGTGAATTCTACGAATAGTCGGGCCAGTGAACGTTCTCCCTTCGAGGGAAGTTGCTGTGGAGCTGGTTATGCGAATGTTGATTCCCTGCCCGCCTCTCCGGATGAATCGGAGAATCAAGAGCCACCGCCACCGGCTCGCTATCGTGTGGTCATGCTCGGCGATGCTGGAGTGGGCAAGACGGCGCTGGTCAATCAGTTCATGACCTCGGAATATATGCACACCTACGATGCCAGTTTAGGTAAGTTGTTTGTTGATATGAGAGACGCAGAAGTTCTCTTGTGCCCCTATGTGTGGAACGCAGTGAGTAGAATGAACCCTTGGCTGGAACCTGGAACCTTTTTAGCTTCCCAGCTGATACACTTGCGTCTTTAGAGTTTAATTTTCATCTGAGTTTTAGACGATGAGTTTGGCGAGAAGACCGTGAGTGTCCTGCTGGATGATGAGGAATCGGAAATGGTATTCATTGATCACCCTAGTGTTGAGATGAGTGTAGAGAATTCATTATCCACATATGAACCACATGGCTGTGTTGTGGTTTTCTCTGTTGTGGACAAGGGCTCCTTTCGTAATGCTGAGGAAATCATCAATTATTTGTGGCAAGAGAATTATACCAAGGACAAGGCTGTCATATTGGTGGGTAATAAGGCGGATTTGGCTCGTGCCCGGCTTATCACATCACAAGGTAACTACACCCAATACCCACCCCTTTTCGTCCTATTTGTGGCTCTTAATTATGATGGCTTGATTTCATTTGCCTTGCGTCTCTTTCTCTCTTGGCAGAGGGCAAAACATTGGCCGCCTCACGCGATGCCAAATTTATTGAGACGTCCAGTGGCATACAGCACAATGTCGATGAGCTTCTCGTCGGCATATTGAAACAGGTGAGTGTGAGTGAGTGAGGGGTGTAAAATGGTTTTGCGGTTTATTTAGGTTAACTTGAGGTGAGAAATACACGCACACAATTCATTGATGCATGCGAAAATTGTTTAGGAAATAAGCTAAATGGTTTTTGGTTCGGGGTTGGGTTTCGGCATCACCGTCTCGCTTCCGTATCGAGTCACTAATTAATGAAAATTGAGCTATGAGTGATTTAAAGGGCATTGCGGTTTGGAACTTAAATTGATTGTGACTTTAACTTTATGCTTTACCACAATCATACAGATGCGTCTCAAGGAAGTTAGAGAGAAGAAAGCTACCTCATCCAAGATGAAAACCTCACGCACTCACATATCTTTGCATCTGGCCAAGGAGATACTACAGAAAATATGTCTAAGTGACATTTCCAAATCCAAAAGCTGTGAAAATCTTCACGTGCTTTAAACAACAAAACAAAATAAAAAACACACAGAGCTATATAAAACTATTTTGCTAGAATTATATATATAAAGATATCTATAACTGAAAGGCTCAGTTTTAGCAAAAACACAAAGCATAAAAAAAAACCTTTGTCAATGTCATTGTCTTCTTTTTAACAAGAACGATTTATTTATTATTATAAATGTGCTAAAGAAAAGCCAAATGGAGAAGCCACACTGTGTGGGGAGGGCAAAGGACATATACATTATTAGAGGCATCTGCTCCCTTTTGTGGTTTTGTCCATGAAAAATGTTGTCTCTGCCATCTTGACCACAAGTCATTGGCAGTGGTCAGGCCTACGACGATGACGACGACGACGACGATAATTCGTTTGTTTATGGCGGATGTTTTGATTAGCTTATCACCAGCAACAAACTGGAATGTGTCTGGCCCCAGACGAAGGCCGGACCAGGGCCTCTTGGTATTGATAAGCCACAGCAAAAAGGGGCGGGTGACCCAGAGACGCGTGTCTCTAAAGAGGCACGGCAAAGAAAATATCAAAATAAAGTATTTACCAATTGAAGTCTACAATAATATTATATATATATTTATATGTATGTATTTATAAATGTGTTCTCAATTCCAAGCCCAAAAAAAAAAAAAAATAACCCAAAAAATATATATATATTAACAAATTAAGCTGTCAATTGAAATACCAGCAAATAAAATATATAAATGCTTGATTAAATGTTTAGAAAAAAATCTATTGTTAAGCATAGAACTTATATATATAAATATATATATTTATTTTCTGCTATGTGAAAAATCTCTTCCAAGTATTGATGAAAATCTCATATCGGAATGACTGTTAAATGTTGACTGTTTGTTATATCTAAGCCATAATCAAAGTTATATATTTATATAATGTATCTATAATGTATACCTATCTACCTAACAAACAAACAAACAAATATATGTAATAACTAGATATGTCCTTTTTCTGAACTCATACGCTTATACATATATATATATATATATAAAGAGAATATATATCTGAGCTAAACTTAACTAAGACAAAACCCTTAACCTTAAGCTACAACTATTTTCATATGCAAACTTATACTTTAAGAGAGGAAATTGAAAAATGCGAAATCGAGACAAAGAGTAGAAGGGAAAATTGAAATTTGAAACCAGGCTAGAAAAGTGCTTACATAGAAAATGGTTTAAAATTGGGTCAGGAGGAGTTTTTGAAAACACTTAACTAACAGCAAATGCACTCATGTTTGCTTTTTCAAGCCCCCTCCCCACACCGCCGCCAACCTCAAACGTCAACTCCAACCATTTCTACCTCCTAACCCCTATGTATGTATGTATGTATTTACCTCCTACTGAGTACCCTGCATATACCAGTATTCATCGTGTTTTCGAGTGCACTTTATCATTTGAACATTTGGTAGACAATCACACACAGCAAAGCAAACGAAACACACACAAACAAACAAACAAACAAACAGAAAATAAGAGAGGGGAAAAGTTTCGCTTGGCTCAACTTTTTAATTTGCCATAAAAAAACACACTTAAACACATACATACACACACACCGAGAAAAAAGAGTAACAAATAAACAAAATATAAAAAAATGGCAACTTTCAACAACTTTCTGGCATAGCGCATACGCCGCGTATGACACAAGGTCGAGGTCACTTCACTCTCGCATAACAACATTTTCGTAAGCAAATCAAATGAAATTTAATTTAAATCAAATGTAAAACTAAATGCCCACCGAATTTATTGTGTAATAAAAGAAAAAATGCAAACAACAAAAAAAAAGCGAAAGGTAAATTGAAAATAGTATTTCTAAAATGCAATTTTAAAAACAGTTTTATCTATATGCAAACGGAAAAAAAACAAAACATAATAAACAAAGGCTTAAAAATACCAAAAAGAAAAACAAATAATAATAAATACAAATAAATATATACATATATATATACAAACATTATTGTAAAATTTAAAGTAAAACCCAGACACACACACAAACACACAGTGTACATATGTCTATTTTCATTTTGACAAAAAAAAGTTTATCCTCTTTTTGCTCAGCCTCAAAGTATGCAACAAAAATTTTGTGAACTTAAATTTTTGTTCCTTTACTAAAATTTTCTTTGTGCTTATCATTTCGATGAGATGGCAAAAATATGTAAAACAAAAACTATACAAAAGACACAGATATATATATATATATATATATATATATAGCGATAAAATCCAATTTGTTGTTTGTTATGTCTAAACCTCTCCCAGCCCCTTCTTAATCCCTAATACATTCCGATCTCTCTTGTAACGCCCACGCACACACACACACACACACACATATGAAATAAAGGACAAAGGGCATCTTCTGTAACTGGGTAACAATAAAGAGTCTTTGAATTTTTGGGTGGGTGGTATCAGCTGTTGCGCACTTGTGCCTCATTAAGGGAGCAACCGACCACAAGGACACGTGGATGTAGCAGGCGGCACAAATGCGTTAAGTGCTTGTTGTCAATCACAGTCGAGTGCCTAAGTATCGAGGCAATGTGAAGACGAAGATGGCAAATGAAGTTGGAGTTGTATTAAGGAGGGCAATGACAACAACGTTAAGGATTTCACGCTTCAGAACCTTTAGCTCGAAAACACTTTGGATGAATCACATCGTCTTCCACTCTGGTGGCGGGCCATGATTTGTCAACTCTTAAAAAATAAAGAAGAGCGCAACAGAAAAAAAAACTTTGTTAACTTTTTCTCTCGCACTTTTGTTGGTTTGGATTTTGTTTTCTGCGTTTTGCCGCTTTGCAATGCGTGTGAGCGAATCAATCAAGCGCAAAACTTCAGTAATTAACTTACAGTGAACAGAAACCAAGCGAATCGTTGTCTGATTGATGGGAGGCTCACAGAGTACACAGCAGAGACAGAGAGAGAAAGAGAGAGATAGAGAATGGACAGCAAGGATGGCAAGGCTGGCAAGGCTGGCAAGGATAATACTTAGCAACGCCGCTTAGGATGAAATTTATGCTCTGACCCGCTCCGCTTGCCGTTGCTGCCACCTGCTGAGGCTCATAATTTTAATGAGCTTATTTTATTATACTTAACGCACCAAGAAACTGCCACACCCACTTCCCCTCGCCCTCTCCCCATTGCCCCTTCCGTCCTTATAAGACTTATTATGAAAATTGTTCCTTTTCTTCTTAATTCGCCTGGTTTTTCTCTCATTTTTTTTGTTTTTTGCTCGTCTGTTTCTGTTGTTGTTTTTTTGGTGCTGTCATTTTAAATTAAATTTGCTTTGCTTTCAAAACACCCAGGGCAAGTGGCAAGAGCGGGGCGAATGAGAGAGGCAGGGAGTGGCAAAATCAAACTAATTTCAAGTTCAATAAAGGAAAACCCAAACGAAGAAAAACCCAACCCAGAGGCTATGGTGCTGCCTTTAATCAACGTTACTCATCATCGTCGTCGTCATCATCATCAGGAGCAAAAGCAATAGGAGGAGTAGATGGAGCACTCCCTGACAACCAAAACAAATATTGACACACTTTAAATAATTTATGAAAATAGCCGGACAACAACGTCATTCTAAGGTGGTAAGGAAAAAGCAAGCGACCCATGTCTTCGCCTTGGCAATCGTCATCTCGTAATCGAGTTGAATGAGAAGGCAACAACACACCCAAAGGAGCATGAAGCAAATCGATTAAGAGCTTAACAAGGATTATGCTGGGATAACTCAAACAAGCTTAATATGAGCCACACAGCCAGCAATAAGTTGGGGGTGGTTAAGGAAAAAAGTGAACTAAAGGAAACGAGAAATTAAAGGCAGGTGAATCGAGCATAGGATGAGTTGTGGTTTCTGTGCCCAGTGAGAATTCTCTGACATTAATGAGATACAGCCAGCGAGGTGAAGAAGGCGTGAAGGGTGAGGTTGAGTAGATGAAGGTTTTTTTTTATGCAAATGTTCACCTATTAAAGCAATGAAAAAAGGGGGAAAAAAAGCAGAAAGAAATCAGTTATGCATTTGCATTTGAACTTGAGTAATTTGGCCTTAACTGGCATTTGTGCTGTGTGTATTAACCTTTTACGAGTAATACATATCCATCTCGAATATCAGTTTGATTACACACACACTCACACACACACACACACACAATATACCTATTCCATATGGTCTTTAATGGCATTTTCCGTGTATATATTCATTTCTTCACCTTACATTTTACCTTTTTTTTCTTCCTTCTTTCAAATGGATTACTTGCGCATCATTCTGATGGCAGGCAATGTCTTAAGAGCTAAGTCCCAACAACAGTAAAAAGGAAAGGATGCCAAAGCACTCACAAACACAATTTTATAGAGCAAAATATGTATGTGTATAGGTAAGTGTGTGTGTGTGTGTGTGTATGTGAGTAGGTTCATGTGTGTATGTGTGTGTGTATCTAGTACTTGCCTTTAGGCATCTTCTAACTGCCCGAAAAAGCAAAGCAAACAAAGTCACACCGACCCAACGACAGGTACATAGACTCACACACACACACACACATACACATATATACATATATCAAGAAATATTCGCGTTTCAAGCCCAAAGTAAACACACACAGACACACACCTCCATACCCACACACACACTCTCGGGACTCATAACCAAAATAAGCCGCATTTTTTTTTTAAAGCATATTTCACCAGTCGCCGCGCGTCCAACGAACAGAAATTGGCAAACAAAGCCAAAAGCCTTCTTCACTCTTCCCTTCTTCGTTTTCGTTTCGCTTCTCTTCATCATCATCTCTACGAAAATGGAATTTGCGAAATGAAACTTTAAGCAATGTGGAAAATGAAATTTAAATAACGATTTATGGCCTTTGAAGTATGATTATTTGTACATGGGGGAAAAAAGAGGCGTGACACATCGATGATGTCGAGAGCAGGCGAAAATGCTCTAGAGCATAAACCACCAAAAAAAAAGAAGGTGATAAAAAAGGACATCAACTAGAAACAAATTGGTTAAAACAGTGTGACTAGCAAGCAAAGGCATCAACTGAAAAGGAGTCGCAACTTTAGTTAAATTAAGTAAGTGTAACCAAATATACTCGATTACAGATAAAAACATCTCTTGGCCTAAGATATTTCTGAATGCTTAAGAGAGACATTAAAAACGAGTATCAATATATGTACCTCAACCACATTTTTTGCCAAGCTAAAGATAAACAGATCTAAATTACATTTAATTAGTTAGAAAAGTAACTAAAGAGAAAAAGTCTTTCTAAATTCCAAATAAATCTCCCAGTCAATTTCGATTTGAAGAAACTGAAGAAAGAATATGGAGACATCATACTTATGGCTTATCCATCCAAAATCTCATATTTTTTATTATTACTTTTCATTACCAAATCTCTTGACTGTAAGAGACTTGACTCAACAAAACATTTATCTATGGAAGTGCTCTCTAATCCGACAACCCCTAAGATCTACTCTAGAACCAACTAAACTATTCATTCTTCTCTGCAGAGGTGATTCATTCAAATTTTGTCCTTTTCCATTGTGTAACATCAACACTTTTGGGCCAAAAGCTGGAATTGCCTCACAATTGTTAAGCTTAATCAACTCGAACTTTTTGTTTGTTTTTTCTCATCTGCACATCTATTTTCATGGCCAGCATGGGGTCCATAAGCATAATGAAGATCTAAAATGCCCAGAAATCCATGCAGGCAAACACAGGTGATGCCCGTTTAGATATTCGAAATGGAAGAGAGGATAGAGAGAGAGTGAGGAAACTGCGTGCGTGTTATCAAAATCAAACACAAGGCCGGGATGAAGGTAGGATCCATGTGTGAGCCACGTGGGTGAGTGTATGCAAAGGCTATAGGCAATCAGACCCGGGGACAGGTCTTGTTGCCTGTCGTTCTCCCTGTCGATTCTCTCGTGTGGCATGAAATTGCTTTTTGCTTTTTCGCTAGAGAGGTAACTAAGAGGCGGCTTGGCAGCAACAAGTGAGCGAGCGGTGTAAAAACCCGAATGAGAAAGGAAATGAGAAAAGGTTGTCGCTTGCTTGCTTGGCTTTCCTTTCCTTTTCCAACAATTGTTTGTTCGCAGGAAGTTGTCAGGACATTGTTTACTCTTTATAGGCAGACAGGAACCAGAAGAAGAACGGCGGCAGCGGCGGTCTCAGAAAAAGTCAAAAAACCAGCGGAGAAAAGCAAAAAAAAAAAACGTTACACAAAATATAAAAAAAGAGGCGGCAAGTTTTGGAAGGGCGCAGGGGCATGGAGTGTGGGTATGTAAATTACAAGCGGAATTTAGATTGTAACCTAGCGACTACAAGAGACTACGCGTGGCCGCGACCTTCGCGACGACGACGAAGACGGGGATGACTACGGCGACGAAGAAGACGTGGTGGAGAACGAATTAAATGTGAAAGGACCTCGACGAAATAATCTGCTAAATGTAAGCAAAATGCGAGTGGGTGAGACCACCCATCGGTCGACCGAGAAGTTGGTGGTGGTGGTGGAAAAGGCAGACGATACCTAAATGCCAAAATGGCAATTTGGCAAAAGTTTTGCCCCCAAAGTAAACAGACAAGCAGGCAGCAGGCAAACCTAACCAATGAGCGAGGAACCGTCGAAACGAACGAACGAAGGCACGGACCAGGCCAGGCCAAAACCAAAAGAAAAAAGAAAACAGACGATGCCAAATGGGAAAATGTTGTGAGAGGAGCAAGCATAGGACCTGGACCTGGACCTCAACAAAGTCAAAGCCCCCGTCTTTCACTTTCTTTTACTTTACCTGACATTGCTGCTGCGGGGGTCTTAGCATTTTGGGGGGTGTGAGTTTGCGAGGGGAACTGCCGGCAGCTTTATCTTTCTTTTGGCTTTCAACGTCGTTTCACTTGTTGAGCATTTTGCAATGTGTCAAAGAAATTGAAATTCTGTCAGAGTGTATGTATGTGAGAGCCGGAGGAAAGAGACACCCTTGGTAGACAGGGAATTGAAGCTGCAAGAGTTTAGGGGAAAGAGAGGTTCCTTTCGTTATGGTTTGCTTTAGTTTTACTCATGGGGGATTGGATGGGGTCGGGGTTGGAGGTCTGAATGAATTGCAAAAACTTTGTTATACAGAGCATAATGCAGTCAGGGCACGACTAGAGCTTGGGTAAACCAGACGCCAGTTAAAGCGATTACTTCTACTGCCGCTTTGCTCTGCTCTATTCTCTCTGCTTTTGTCCTTGAAAGATCTGACAGCGAAAGTGCGGTGAAAAAGTTCAAGTGGTCAAATGGGTGGTTCAAGTGCATTCGATGCAGTTGCCCCTCCTCCTCCTCCAAAAGGTAAGTCCGGGCGTGAAATGAGCCGTTAACGTGGCCCAACCATCATTCTTATCAAACCCCCACCGCCCCGCCCAATGTCATAAAATGCATGCAACACTGTTGCAGTCACGAAGGTCGCCATCGCGGTCGAATATCCTGCAGGCAGCTTTTTCTCTTTCACTCTCTCCCTCTCTCTATCTCTATCTCTCTGTGGGCTTCTCGTTTCGTTTGCCTTTCATTTTCGATTCGTTTCTGTTTACACTTGCCGCCAAAAGTGTTTGCCTGGGTGTGACTGAACTGGACAGAGGTTTATTTTTTGGCGGGGGGTACCTGAGGTGGCAAGTCGGTCATTTACTTTTCCAATTATGCAAATGCAAAATTTCACGTGGATATTTTCACTATGATGCGTCGTTGTCAACGCTCTGTCGTCGCATTTCGTCCACATTGTTTCCCTTTTCAATCAAGTGCGTAAAACGACATAATGAGAGAATGTGCCTCTACACTTAATATGCATATGTGTGGGTGTTTGCATTTAATTTTCCAACAGATTGCGCCACCTTCCTTTAATTTTCCACCCAGTGTTTAATGAGCGAACCTCGAGAGGATTCTGACCAGTTGGACAGTTCAGTTTTGCATAATGAGATAGGGAGCTCGGGCATTTTTTCCTTTTACAGACACATGAATGACGGTATTATGCATTCAATGGGCTTGATAATGGAATAATGAACATATTTTTGGCATTTAAATAATCGCACCACGCGCAGTAGTTCAGCCAGTATAAGAGGATCAACTGATGGCCAGCTTCCATTGACATTTTGTATCCAAATATTCCATACTTTTTACATATTTTACATTTTTACTTTCGTTACAGAAAAAAACTATCACAATTTATGCACAGTTAACTTTTTTATCTGTACTGAAACTCATTTAAATACATAGAAGTCCTGTCTGAGTGGACATGACATTGACAGGGCGACATAAATATTTTGGTAAAAGGAATGTTTTCATCTCAATAAACTCCGTAATTAAGGATAAAATTTAAAATTATTTAGACATGTTAGTCACAGTACAAAGCTAAAAAGGACTTAAACAAAGTTAAAAAATGTAACCGAAAGTGCTCGGTTGTTGGCCGGGCTTAGTTTTGGCCCTATAAAATGTAAACAACTAGGCCAAATAAAGAAAGGAATATGTCATTGAAAAGCTAAATTCAATAGGTAATTATTTTGGAAAGAAGGCATATTGATTTGAGCATCGTGGCAATATTTATAACGCATTTTATAAAGACATTTGTTGTTGTCATCTTAAAAGAGCGGAACAATATAACGAAATAAATAAAAAGAAATAAAGTCGCATCTAAAATTAAAAATCTGTTTTGATATACACCATTTCTCGAAATCTAGGGAATGGAATCATCGATTTTAAATAAATCATTTGATCTGTTAATACGTATAGCCGATTGCAAGTAATTAAGATTAATAATTGTTGGTTTTTAAACTTTAATTCCAATATAGTCGCAGATCTAAATCACAATTTAGTGATACATTTTCCCTCAAAAGCCTTTTCTAGCACCGGCCACGTCCAGCCGCCGTACCGATGATCAAATTTTGTATTTTCGAATTTTGATTATGATTTTCTCGAATCCGAAGTATCTTAATAAAAGAAAAATAATCGTTAATTGTTGGTAACTGTATTAAGATAATGTTTCGCAAATTTTGTCATTACAGTCTTCGTCCTTTTTCATTCCAACGCAATTTGACCCCATTCAGTCTGGTCAGTTATCTAGCACCTTTCTTTAATTCTTCAATTTGGTGGATAGACCTATAAATCCTTTGAAAAATTATAATATTTGTTGAACTTTACTAAACTTGAAACCAGAAATATTGAATTTATGCCCAATTCTAGTAGTAGTAGTAGTAAAGTAGTCCTGTTTTAAGGATAGGAACTAAAAAGAATGTAAAATAAAGACCGTATTTTTTAACGAAGTACTGATGGCTACAAATATTTGTATCCTTTTTAAAGTTCTTTCTTTTTTGGCAAATAAATAAAGATAAATACTTTTCCCTATTCAATTGCCTATTCCATGCCTCTCAGTGGTTTTTCTGTAATATCCATAAATCAATACGAGGTTTTGGCACGTGTCCAAATTGGCCAAAACTAATTTTAAATATGATAACGATAACAAATCTATAATATAATCGATGGGGTATAAAAACATTGCTCCTGAATTCTCGGTAATTCGCGTGGCTTTCTTTAAGTTGAACGAATTAAAATAACAAAAACATTTATTTATGGTTTAATAACTTTGTTTTGCTTCCATGATTTATGACCATTATGTTGACCATAAGAACTTCTCAAAAATTGCTCTTTGCTGCTTTTATTTTGACCACCCCACTTAACTTTGAAAACAATATTCAAATTTTTGATTTTTATGTTTTGGCTTTTTGGGAAAAGTTATGCTCAGGCTCTTGCTCTTTGGGAGTTTAAGGTTTAATGGTTTTTTGGGCTAAACTTTCTCTGCCACGTGATATTGATATTTGAATTTTGTGAAATAACCGTAATTATGCAAAAAGATTTCAAAGTTTACTTGAATTAACGAGGAATTTGTAGCCAATGTTAAGAGCTCTGGCAGTTGCTTACAGAAATCTTAAAGCTCTTAAGCCATTCTAACCCCATCATTGCCACTCGCTAATGGTTAGAAGCACACACACACACTCACACACAGAAATATACACACATATGGCATTGGCATTGTTTCGCCAGAACTCCTCCCATCATGATCATCATCATCTACATCATCATGAGATTTCTTCAAACACCCTTCATCATTTACCTCGAAACTAACCAAGATTTTCGCACAATCATAATCATAATAATAATGGCATTGGCGGCAGCTGAAGCGGAAATAATGAGGCGAAGCGGCGGGATTTTCCATTTTTTTTTTTTGGCCCTCTTTCTCTCTCTCTCTGGTATGCCAACTCTTGTCGTTGTTGTTAACGACGACGACAGCGCCAGATTCCTGCGGTTTGATTGATGTCTAAACCACTACCAAAAACTAAACTTGTTGCCCATTTTTACCCCTTAACTAACTACAAACCAGACGCCCCCATTTACACTTAGTCTTTAAGCAAATGCAAAAGGCTAGCAATCAGCCAAACGAGTTGTGTCCCATAAAATGCACATGAAATTTAAAAATAAAAAAAAAAGAACACACACTTGACAGGCCACACGCCACCCGTTGTCCCTCCTTTGAAACCAACCACCTGGCTAGGTAACCCACCTGGACGCCTGCCGCTTTTATTGAGAAATGGCCCCCGAGGAGAAATGGCTCTGCTGAAGCTGAAGTCGAAGAAGAAGCCGTGTCCGTCTGGACATTAGTTTTATGTGCGCTGCTCAAGGACCCCCAAGAAATGGCAAAGTCACCTCAAACCCCTACTTAACCTTAGAGAAGTTTAAGAGAAACCAGAAATAAGCTTTTGCAGAGAGCTTTTTTGATTTCGCCTCTCTCTGTCTCTCTTAGAACAAGTAATGGAAAGCGTTCAGGGGCGTCGGCCTAGTTAATTTGTATTTCGGGGGTTGCTACCCCCAAAAAACACGATAACAGGGTCAAACATAGAGTCTAGGTGCTGTCATGGTTACCAATCGCGCCAAGGGAAAGACGATGACAGGTGCTTGGGTTGGTTTGGTTTGAGTTTGTTTACCAGCGAGAAAATTGTCAAAGAAAACAGTACAAATTGTCAATGAAAAGTCATAGGAAATGACTCAACGAAGTGTAATGATCACGGATCTGGATCAAACCGACCAGGAACAGACAACGGAAAAGGTGCATGGACACTCCGCGACCCAGCCAAAGCCAAGAAATCGAAAAGTCTTACAAACTTTAGCGGGTAATTTTAGTCGTCGCTCAAGAAGTGTGGAAATTGAACATCGCCAGGACACAACTGGGACACAGACCAAAAAGAGAGATCGCACCCTAAATGGACTGGTAGGTTTTGCATCCAAATTATAAGATGGCTTCTCAATTTTGAGATTATCATTTTAGCTGCAGGCCAAGGAACAACAATTGGAACAATTGCTGCAACGTCTCTCGACGCTCCATAAATACAATGACCAGTTCGCTCAGGAGAATGAGAAACTGCGTCAGGATAGCACACAATTGGAACGTCGTCTCTCCCAAGCGGAACAGGAAGTTGCGAATTGTCCACGTTGTCAGCAGTTAAGCCAGAAACTTTCCACCATAAATGCTCAGAATAAAACATTAATTAACGATGTGGATATGCTAAAGACTCTAGTCTTTCGTTTGAATGTTCAAATCGAGAGCTATCAGGATCAGCGTAGGCAGGCTGGCGGGGATAAAGGGGGAGGAGAAGGTGGCACTAACATTGTGTCCACACTTCCACAGTCCTATGAGCTTCCTGCCCATACATTGGGCCCCTTACTCCAGGCCTACGACGAGACCATCCGGGATAAGGATGCTCTTCTCACCCAGTATAGTACAGAGTTTGAGCATTTTACAGGTGAATTAAAGCGCGCCCTAGAGGAAAATACCAAACTGGTGAGTCTAAAACTTTTAATTCTTCTTTTTTGAACGTATTTACAAAGGAAATCCTTTTCAGCTGCAATCACAGGAGCAGCTCCGTCGAGAGGTTGGCAGCTGGCGAGAGGAACGCGTGTGTCTTCAGGCCCAATTGGGTGTTTGTCGTTCCAAGGCCGAGGCACAGATGCGCAAAACCGATTTGGCCAAAGAGAAACTAGTCGAAGTGATGCATTGCTATGAACAAAGGATGCAGACTTTGCTCTTGGACATGGATCATTTGCAGGCTGCCTATGCTCGCACCAAATCCGAATTGGCTGCCATGAAAAGCACAACAGCAACAACACCACCAGCAGCACCACAGCCGTCTCCACCCGCAGCTCCTGCCCTTGCCGATCTTCAGGAAGCTGCAGTACAGCAATGCAAAAGTCTATTGGAACAACTGAAGCAAGAGCATCTGCGAGAGCGTTCAACATTGGAGGAACAATTGCAAACAAGTAATTTGCGTGCCGCTTCGCTTATGCGCAGCACAGAGAAGGCCAAACATGCCAGAGATCGCCTGAAGGCGCGTCTCCGTATGGCTCTGCAGTGGGCCCAAAAGCTGGAAGCTGGCCAGGCCGAGATGCGAGACACCTACGATGCTGTTCGCCGTCTAGAAGTGTTGGTCAAGCATAAAGAATCCCAATTGCGTGGCCTCCATGCGCGTAATGTCGAAGAGTTGGAAAAATTGCGGCAAAAGCTGCAACAAAAAGATGAAACCATTAGAAATTTGTTACGTGGCAAACTAGAGCGACGTCCAGCCGTTGATTAGTCAATTGCCTAGCACAATAGATGGTTGACCCTCCTAATAGAAATCCTCCCACACAGGATTCTGTGTGATTAACTCCATGCATTAATAAAAAGCGGCACTTAGGCATTTACAAAACATTTCCACAAATCGGAAGACCTAAATTAATTTACAAATTTTAAATTCTCTACGGTTCAAGACAATGAAAACGATTTTGGTGACCCCGACATAATATCGGGAATATTCACCCAAAGACATTAAGACAGAGACCGTTAACAATTAAAAATATATAATTTCAATACAAAATACATCAATAACTTAGCATAGAAAGCTTTTTAAGCACAGCAATACTAGACTCGATACGGTATCAGCCAGATTCCACCAACTGTTCAGCCTCATCGATGACTGCATTTGCTATTGCTGTATCTCCTCCTCCAGCTGCACCACTTGCACCGCCGCCGGCGCATACCACGCACGCCTTGGGAACCGTTTGCTCTATGTACATGGTAATTCGTTCTAGAACCTGCTGTGCAACTTCTCGCATCAGCTGCTCGTAACGGGCAACGCCCAACTGAGATTGTAGCGATTGAAGCTGCCATTTGAGGTATTCGGTAAGGGGTATTTTATAAACGGGATCCTTGAGAACGAGCTGGCGATTCCGATCGTCATGGTAGGTCTTCCCGTGATAGCTTTTTATATGGAAATCTTCGCCACTGCCAAATTGATATTGAAATTCGTCCAAGTCTAATTGATGTTCATCGTGGATTACCAACGAGTCGTAATAGCGTGGCGTTGTCTTGGCATCGCCCTCCTCGACAACGGAATATTGCTTGTCCATCACTTCCCGCAGAGTTTCGTCCACCAGCTGTAAGATGTGAGGTAAGCGGGTCAAAAGCAATTCATTGTCACCGAAGATCGAGGCAAAGGCCAGGCAAAAAAGTTTCCTCTTCTCGGCGTGCGTGTCGGGCACTAGGGGGAAGAACTCAATCCACACATCTAGAATGCGTGCCAAGGCATCTGCTTGCGGAAGTTCCTGGACCACAGACATAAATACCGTCTGGTCAATGAGTAGCGTCCGAGCTACAATGGTCAGATACCAGCCCATGATCATGGGAAAATCCTGCCTGAGATAAACCTGTTGGAACACAAATGGCAAAGCGGGTCGCACAAGACGCAACCCCATCGTAGCATCCGTTTTTAGGCATGTCTCAAATATTCTCAGCATGGCAATAATGCCCTCTGTGCGTATATCCTCAAACGAACGGACACAGTAGGACACGAATCCTTCACCATAGCGACTCAGATAGACCTGAGCATCGAGTAGAATGTAGGCATGTATAAGTTGAAGCACAGTGCGTAAATTCTCCGATGACATCTCGATAATGGGCAACAGATGATCACAGAGAACTAAAAGTTCGGGTGTCAATTGGGTGGAATTTCCAATCACAGCCAGCCAAAGCATGATCCCATCCTCTATCAGATACACATGAGAGAGTTGCTATTAATTGAAAAATAATTAGCAATCGAACTGAATTTAAATTCCAAGCTTAACTCACCTGAAGATCTGTGCTAAGCTCAATCACGCTATAGAGGAAGGGTTTCATAGGCTCAGGCACATCGCGTATGGTACGCACCAGCTGCTCCAAGGTCCCAATGATTGCACAACGCAGTAAATCATATTTCTCGCTCTCCCGCCATAGAAGCGGCAAATAGGATATAAATTGAAGAGCCTGAGGTTCGATATATTCGCTCATCTTTTCCACCAACAGGGTCATGGTGCCTAGGACCACAATTTTGCTATCGCATTCACCCGCCTCGTGCAACAGCAGGAAGAGGGCCTCGAAGAGTGGTGAGAAGTATGGATGAAATGATTCGGGCATAAACTCAAAGTCATCGATAAGAAGATTTAAAGTTCTCGCTGATGCCAAGCGCGTGGGCATATCTTCCTGGGGGCGCAGCAAATGCAGACACGCCTCGTAGGCCAGTGGACGCAGTTCGCGTGATAATTGAACCCCGACCCAGTGACCCACCAGCCAAATGATACGTCTTCGTAGTATCCGGAAATTAGGAGCTTCAATCTTGAGTTCTGACAACAATTGCGAGGTCAGCCAGTTACCGAAATCCAGACGATTGAAAAAATAAAACGAGGTCTGTCCCAAGGCATTGTAGATGGCATCTTTCAGAAGAATAGACTTTAAATCCGATTCCGGCGTCAACTGGAGCTCTTGGGCTCTTCTCACATACTTCAGGACTTCGGCTATCATCACAGCCGAGTACTGGGTGAAACAGGTGACATATAATGTCTCTACACTGGCTCGTAGCGAATACTTCCAGGCATCGCCACCGCCATCATCTTGATCATAGCCCTCGGGATCCTGTTGCCACTCTTCAAGCTCTTGCTGGGTCAGCAGAAAGTAGTGAGTCACCATCTTTTCACTCATATATGTAATCCGTTCCTCGGTGAAGAATTTCAATTGCGCCTGTCCGGCGGAGGCCAATAGCTCGTCCTCCAAGGATTGGGCACCCTCGGCTTCAGGTGCAGCTGGCGCACTAATGCTATCATTGCCACTCAACATAATGCCCTTAAGCATATTGATGGCCTGAATGGCAAAGTTGCTAAAGTTCATTCGATCGCCGGTGTCAAAGATAAGGCCAGTGCCTTCGTGAAACACATAATGGAAGCTAAACTCCAGAGCCACCGAGACGAAGCGGGCAAAGGAGAGGGCACGTCGCTCCATGAATTCGTTGAGGGATTTCATCATCTTCAAAATGAAGCGTTCCAATTCAGCTATAAGCGGAGATCCACGATTTGGACCCAGGCGCAGTTGATAGCGTAATTCGAGACACTCACGCAATCGTTCAAAAAGTTGCTCCACAAACTGCATGTGATCGGGGCTCTTATATTGCTTAGCACAGCCATAGACGAGGAGTTTCCGCAGTGATCTCATCACAATGTAGGCTCGTTGTAAGATGCTCAGAGCCTCCGCCTCAAGCTGGGCATCCTGGCTACCGCTGGCACAAATCCTTTTGATTAACTGCAGACAGCGATTGGTGAGCACCGCCCAAATGTCCCAGGCCAAGTAGCCAAAAATTTGAGTGCCCAATTCCTCGAAGGCTCGTTGCTCGGCCATCAGGCGGCGTGAGGCCAATGCTTTCAACACATAATGTAGCACCAAAAGAATTCTTTGCTGCAGGGCGGCATCTGTATTTTCTGCCGCATTGCATGTCTGTAGCTGCTTCATAAGGGTGGGCAACAAATCTGGCCAGAAACGCGGGTAATCAGTGCGGGCCAGTCTGCCCAGCAGGACAGCCACTTGCAGGCCAACTTGTGGTACTTCCTCTAAATTGTAATGCTGCAGAAGGACATCTCGGATCTGCTGCTTTTGTTCGGCAGGCAACTCGTGTCTGGAATTTGGTCGCCAATAGCGTTCTATTCCATTCTTTAGATACACTGCGGCCATCCAACGCACTTTAACATCATTCTCATCCTGGGCATTTACGCCTCCCTCCCCTTCAGGACGGCCGGCGGCGACAGCAGGCAATTTCATACTGAGACGCGCTATTGTTGGGAAAAAGCCCGGCTGTTGCTCCCATTCTCTAAGCTGGGCTTCGGCCTTTTGGACTATCTCGTGACTGGGATTTGTGGCCGCCTGCAAAGTTTGTGCAACCAGATGCAGTTGCTCGGCAGTAGCCATAATTTAATTTTGATTTTAATGCCTCTGCAGCCAGCCCTTCCTGCCGTTCTTTTCCTATGCGATGTGGCAACGCTGCAATATCGATTGGTCACAACCTAATTTATCGATTGTAGCTGTGACCAACACAAAGTCGTGATTTCGAAATTATTAATTTGAAAACTATGAAAATGTGTTACGAGTTGGAAATTAATTGATTACGATTTACTTAAAAATATTCCCGATCAGCATTTGTAGATTATTCGCTTTTGTTTATAAATCAGTTATATATTCATAATTGGAAATTTAATTTTAGTTTATTTGTTTCAAGGCGATTTATACATATATAAAATACCAAGTTATTTAATTTTCTGTTTTCAACAGTGAAGGTGTTTGTTTGTTTTCTTTGTTTTGTTTTTTACTTATTTTCACTTATTGTGAATTGCATATGAGAGTGATTTTGTGATTTCACGATAGGGCACGAAAAATTACCATCTCTATTGTGCAATGATAGCAGCAGTCAGCTGATTGATTGGCAACGTAAACACAAATATTTCTTTGAATCGGAAAAATAGATAAGACACACATTTGACATCATGCTGAAGGCTGTAATCCTTATTGGGGGACCACAGAAAGGGACACGATTTCGTCCCCTCTCCCTGGACACGCCCAAACCGTTATTTCCTCTTGCCGGTCGTCCTTTGATTGCCCACCACATTGAGGCATGTGTTCAATTGAAGGAATTGAGGGAAATCCTTATAATAGGATATTATCCACAAACGCAAATGGAGGGATTTGTAAGCGATATGCAGAGCTTATATAGCAGCAGCAACATCAACATCAGGTGAGAATTAGAGCCAACGGGCAGCTAAAAGTTAAAGTAATGACGTGTCTCATTTTCCCCGTATAGATACCTTCAGGAATTCACTTCGTTGGGGACTGCTGGAGGCATGTACCACTTTCGTGATCAAATACGGGCCGGCAATCCGCGCGCCTTCTTCGTGCTCAATGGCGATGTGTGTGCCGATTTTCCACTTCAGGAGCTCTATGATTTTCACACACAGCGCCCGCCCAGTGCTTTGGTGACCATTATGAGTACGGAGGCGACACGTCAACAGTCCTTGCACTACGGCTGTCTCGTTTTCGATCGCGGAAGTGGCGCCGTCTCTCACTACGTGGAGAAACCGAGTTCATATGTCTCCACATTCATCAATTGCGGCGTCTATGTATGCTCCATGGATATATTCACCATACTAGCCCAGATATTCCATGCTCGTGGGCAGGAGTATAACTGTGTTGGTTTCTGCAATGGCAATGGCAGGGATCAGGGTCACATCAAGTGGGAACAAGAAGTACTTACACCTCTGGCTGGTACGGATAAACTTTTCGCCATGCCTGTACCCAATTGGTGGTCACAATTGAAGACAGCCGGCTCGGCGATTTATGCAAATCGTCATTATTTGGGTTTGTACAAGAAGACGCATCCGGAACGACTTGCTAACGTTGGTACTAAACGCGGCGAAGGCGATGGAAGTCTAATCTGCACAGTCTATCCTGACGTCTATGTGCATCCCAGTGCCTCAGTCCATCATTCAGCTGTGGTGGGTGTATAAAACCTTCAAATCAAGAATCTGTTTTAAATTTTTCTTTTCTTAAAGCTTGGTCCCAACGTCGCCATTGGTCCTGGCGTTACCATTGGCCCTGGTGTTCGCATTCGCGAATCAATTGTTCTCGAACAAGCTCAGATAAAGGATCACACTTTAATACTTCATTCAATAGTTGGTCGTGGCTCCACTATCGGCGCTTGGGCAAGAGTTGAGGGCACGCCCAGTGATCCAGATGCAAATAAACCATTTGCCAAAATGGAAAATCCGCCACTTTTCAACAATGAAGGCAAACTAAATCCGTCTATAACCATATTGGGTGAGTAACTTACAGCTAGCTACATTTAATGGATTTTAATTTGTGTCTCCTTTTACTTGGCAGGTTGTTTTGTCCAAGTGCCAGCTGAGAAGATCCTTTTAAATAGTATTGTCCTGCCGCACAAAGAACTTAGCCGCAGCTTCAAAAATGAAATCATCTTGTAATGATCAATACCAAAAATTAAAGGTGGACCAAGTGACAGTCAAGGACATGCCTATATATCGATTTATTTGTTTCATCTTTTATCAGTATGCCATTTTATATATATATTTAAATACTATATCTTGTACATTTGTTTTTTATCTGTGCAATATTAAAATTATTTAACCATTTGAGAACATGAACTAAAAAATCGCCAGACTATAGACTAAGGATCTTAATAGTTCGTCGTACTCTTGATGCTAAGTTATAGTCGACTATCTTTTTGAGTTTTTAACAATTCTTGAAATGAATTCATCGGTCGGCCATTGATCAAGCTTTTGGCAAAGTAATCTCAACTTTATATAAACTAGAGAACTCTGTATATCCACATTTACTTTATTTTTAAAATTGTAAAATTGTTTTTTAAAATATGTAAATAGAACTCTAAATATTCAGTACATAATTTACCTACGCCAAATTTCCAAACTGCTTACCGATCTTTCGGTCGATGTAACTTGAAAAAGTTTTTCGAAATTAAGACATTCTGAAATTGACGATCTGTTACATTGGCCCTTGTAAGGGTTAATACGTGCATGACAGTCTTGCTTGATGGCCAGGTAAGTTGCCCACGCATACAGTCACACTCACGACAGCCTGCTCTCAATCTCCCACACACACACACATGCGCTCACTCTCTCTCTCTCTCTCGCTGGCTTGCTCATTGACTGGTGTTTCGACCAACGTTCTTCGTATATCAGAGCCAGTTAGTTGTCATTTGTATTGCCTGCTGCCTGTTGCTAGTTGTTGCATTAGGGGCACTGGCAATTTAAAAGTAATTTCCAAATCAAAAATATACTAATATTAGTGTTTAGTAATTGAGTTTAGCGCAAGGCAAAAAAAAAATAAAACAAAATTATCATTTTAATGATGGCTTTTTGTGTGTGGAGCTAAATGGCTAAGCCAAAATAAATAGAACCAAAAACATACAGGTATGTAGGTACGTAGGCAATATTCTCTCTGTTGGTAGTTGAGCAACAACGTCGGCAGAATGTGAAGAAGAAGCATTGCACAGGTGTGTGTGTGTGTATGTTTGTGTGTTTCAATGGGTGAGTATGCAGGTAACTTCTAAAGCGAGAGAGCGAGCGCTACTTGAGAAAGAAAGAGCGAGTGACCAAGTCATGCTCACTGAGCGTAACTGTTGTCAGCGTGGGAAAACTACAAAAGGGGGCCAAATTAAATGTAGATCCTCTCAAGCTAAGCTTTTGCCTAAGCCACTGTAATTTTGGAAGTTTGTTTATTACATGGTTTGCTCTCGCTCTCTGTCTTCTTCTATCAGCCGAGTTGCCAACCATTTTGTATAAAATCTGCCTATTGGCAAACAGAATTAAATTTTCTCCATATACAATTTGTGCGTGCTGGAATCTTGTTTGGCATGCCACTGCAAACGCTCTCACTGGCAGTAGCGCTCTCTCTCTCTCTCTCTCTCTCTCTCTCTGTACACCTGAGCTGCGACTGCGCTCACCGATGGGCCAAGCTTAGCTCACTTACCTTCCTGCCTACCTGTGGGCCGACAACGTCGATCAGTTGATTTTTTAACCTGGAGACAAGCGCACGCGACGGTCCCCAAAAAGAAACTAGAAAAATACAGAAAAAAAACATACACACACTTATAGCCAACTCTCTCACACACACACATACATAAGTCTTTATACACACTCACCTTTGCGCCTCGTCCAAAAACTAGAAAAGACAACAACACAAAAGTGGTTAGTGGTAGTAGAAGAAGAAGAAGCAACAGCAGAGGAGCAAAAGGTGGAGAAACAGAGAAATAAAAAAAAATAAAACAAAGTGACTTGTTTTTTTGTTGTTTGCGTGTAGACGCCGACGTCGGCGTCGACGTTAGCATTTTAAGATCGCGGGACTAACTAACTAAGTGTATGTACTATAAGTACTAGTCAGTGTGACTGGTCCAAACCGTGAAAAAGCCAACACGAAGAGCCCCAAAAAAAAAACAGTAAGACAACGCAGAAAATCAGAGAAAAGAAAGTGCAATAAAATCAACAAAAATCCAAAACGAAAAAAGAATAAAATTGACCAAAAAAAAAGGAGAGAAAAAGAAAATAAAAAAAGTTGTGAAAACAAAATGCCAACAAGTGCAATGTGTAAAACGTGTTAAACAAAAAGAACAAACAGACACACACACAGGAGAGACCAAGAGAGAGAGAGAGACGAAGAGCAAGATCGAGAGAGAGAAAGGCAGGGATATCAACCTGTTGTTATAAAGGAATATCAATTCTTTGAATATCCCTTAAAGAATTCTCATCGTCATTGCTGTTGTTGTTGTTATTGTTGTTGTAAGTTTATCATTAAATATATTTCCCTCAAAGTGAATGAACATCATCGGGCAAGAAAAATAGCGTTAAAAGCAGATGCGCAAACAAAGTGAAAACATATTTACAGTTAGTAGACAAGCGACCAAAGTGGTAGTTGTAGTAGTAGTAGAAGAAGAAGATGAAGCAACAACAACAGAAGACAGAAGACAACAGAAACCAAAGAGAGGCAGCGCTGCTGGCGGACCAACGGCAACTAAGACGGACCGACGGACAGACAGACGGGCAACTTGGACAGACGACTTGGAGCTGCGATTGCGCTTGTTGAGCGAGAGAGAGAGAGACTTGTTTATAATGTAAAATACACTAGAAAACTTTACTCCCCACAAAAATTGGGAGTATGCCAACTATGTGAGAGAACTTGTAACAAATGAAAACAAAGGATAAATTCAGATAATCCTGAAAAGTAATTAGTGTGTTCTATCCGACGTTATGCCAATTAGAAACAGAGTTCATCAAAAGAGACCCAACAAGATTTTAGTTGTCTATCTCAATGCAGTTTATCGCAAATATTAGAAATATTTTGAATTTTTTATTTAAAGAACACTTTGATTAAGCAATTAAGAACCTCAAAGCGACTTCTTCTTAGGCACTTTTCCTGAAACTCTTCAAAATTATTCGAAAGGATACTTTTTAGGACCATAGGATCATACGACTTTTTCTATACTCAAGACTTAACAGAAGCTATATCTGCCTTAACAAATCTATAAAATACTTTATTAAAGTGACATTATCTTGGACTTTTAGAATACTTTGTTGTCCATATTAGTAATTTCCGTATATACATATGTATATGTATCTTCCAACGATAACTTATGGTTTCAAAGTGACTTTAGACTGATTTCTAGGACTGAAAAATCATAGTTCTTTGTCTTTCATTATAAATTTTGTGACATATCATCATGACACATCATCAATATAGTAAAACTATTTCAAAGTCTATAACCAAAACAGCATATCTTTCAAAGTGACACTTGAAATGAAACCCATTTACAGAACTTCCTACTTACTTTGACCACTCATGACAACTGAAATTCACAGGACATTAAACCTGTTTCAGTTGGAAGTTGTGCAAACAATTTAAAAGGCGCTCTAGAACTTTTAAGCTGATCAAGCTATTGAATAATCTAAACCCAAATCATGTTATCCCCAATACAAGTGTAAACAAACTGACATTGAAACATTAATTATATAGGAGCTCATATTTGTAAGCTTCGAATATTCTGTTAATTACATATATTGATTAAAACAATGGGGCTTGATGATCATGGGCCCTTACATCACATTCTCTAATTGTATGAATTGGAATAAAATTCAAACTTACCCCAGTGGAAAATGATATGTTACATCAATTTTTTGTCGCATCATTATGATCTGAAAAATGAAAATACAAGATTTATATTAGAAGGGAAAGAGTATCTAAGCTTCTTTTATAAATGACATTGTGATCTTTGGTTTCTTTTCTGGTTTTTTCTTTATGTTATATGTTGTTGCCTTTGGTCGATCTCAATGTTGACAGAGATCTGATCCGTGTGCGGTCGTCACAAAACAGAAGAATCACAACTGCAAGTTGCACTTGTTGCCACGGCCTTATTGTGCGCCAGAAGGAGATGGATAACTAAAGTTAAATAGTGAGATAGAGACAGAAAGAGAGAGTGCTGCAACAGGTATGGATAACTTTGGCAATTGGAATTGGCATTTCTCGTCAGCAATTTGCGCAATCAAAAGTTTCCTGTTGCCGCCACAAAAGAGAGCTAACGGCACACGCCAATAACAATGCGCAAAAAAAGTATTAAAAAAAACCCGAAAACAACAAAAAAGAAGGCCTGGCTTAAATCAGGTGTGTCATACGGTTAAATACACTTTTAAATGCAAAAGATTTATATTTAATATTTTAAAAAATTTAGACAAGTTTGTCGTCGAATCATGAGATGGCATAATTTTGATCAAATGATTCCTTGAATCTACGACATAGAAATTGTATGTCAAAACTGTCTAAGGAAAACCAATCAAATCTCAGTTTCTTTACTTTATATATATATATGTGAGATCTAGCTTTATATACTTCAAATCACTTATTCAACTCTTTCTTTACCTCAATTTGTTAGAGGACTTTGAAATTTATAGATATCAATTTTAGGCCAAGAAAATCCAGTCAATGTTTTTCACAGAAAGGAAATTACTTGGCCATAGACTCCATTTAGAGAGAGTATAAAATAGCAACAACAAAACAAAAAAAAAACCTTGCGCAATTCATAATTTAATAAGCAAGTCCGAAAAAAAATACTGTTAAAATTTACTCACTTTCTGGTTTACCAATCGACAGGCAACAATTTATTAATTGCATTGCCTCTTGTTGTTTCTTGTGTTGTTTGTTATTGTTGTTGTTGTTGTTATTGTTATTGGTGTTGTTTGGTTGCTGTCACTAATTTATATTTAATCACCAGCTATATTGTCTTTCGAAAACCGTAACGGCCAACTTTGCTCAAAGATTTTGTCTTCTTGGGCATTGGTCATTTTATTTTTATTTTTTTTCCATTTTGTTTTCTTCTTCTTTCCCCTTCTTTCTTCTTCTTAATGATGACGACGATTTCTACGACCCATTCTGGGGGCCGCCTCAACTAACCAACTAACCAAGTTAATTAGCTCAAGAGGCAAGACACAGAAGACACCCGTTATTCATTAATGAAAAAAAGCAACGCAAATATCAAAACTGAAAACTAAAAACTAACTGAACTGTACGATTTATGTCATTCGTATTTAGGTGAAAATTTGGTTAATCAAACAATTTTCACTGATAAGCTAAACCAAAAATTGGCCCATTAATAAATGGTTAAACATCTTTTTATTGTTATTGTGATAGATCAACAAGTTTAAGTGTTTGCGGAACTGGAAATGAATGACTGACTGACTGACTGAATGGCAGTCTGTGTGAGTGAGTAGACCAGTGCGTATGTGACTTTTGAGCATCTTAACCTTTTCCATTTCCTCGAAAAACAAAAAAAGCAACTATGAAACCTTCATTTCCGGGCATTTAACCCTTTTGGAAAAGGTCAATGGAAAAGTGTTTACGATCTACTATAAGGTTCTCCTCATGTTGCCGTGGGAACATCAAATGTACTTGAAGTCATTTATGTACATACATGCATATGTGAAATATTGATGATGCCAATAAAAGAGCAAACAAAAAGCTACAGGCCCTAATAAAGCATCGACTTGGAGATACCCTGAAAGTGGATGCAATTTAATGATATAAAAAAAGTTATGTACTTGGCCTAACTGTTGAAGTTTGGGCGGACTATAATTAGTAATGATTATGGAATGTAAACCTGAGATAGAAGAAGGAAGATTTGGGTTAATCTTTATAGGAATAAAAGACTTAAAAGAAATATCATGGTGATGTTCTTTACACAGTGATCTGCAAATAGAGCTTTATCAGGGGGTATACCTTTAATCATTAACTTTTTGAAATCTCTTATGATCTTTGGTTCCTCAAAATCTGGACACTGAGCCTTTTATTGCTATTATGGATACAACTTTCTAGATACAAGTATGAATAGTTATTGTGGATCAATGAAAAAGCTCTTAAAAGCTGTTATTCGTCCTTTTCATGATTTCCGGTAGGACTAACTTTCAGTATTGCTTCATCGGAAAGGAAACTACACCTATGTCGGAGTTCAAAGTCGAAAACAACGGATTCAGTAGGTCTTCACTGAGCTACCGACTAGATTCACAAATGTTCATAAGTTTATGTTCATCTCTTCATTAGTCAAAGTCTTAAAAATATCATCGCTTTTATGAAAAAGAAGAGTTGCATCTTATTGTTAGTTTTTAATTTCAAAGAAGGCTTATAATCCGAATTTTAAAGTTAAAGTACAAGAAAGTTATCGTCTCGGGTATGATTAGGGATTTTTTAGCGCTTGAATCTTAAACTATAATAAATTTGAATCGCTGGCACGAGTTTTTATTTCTGGAAGGGAACTCAAGCCGCTAATGCACTTAAAGCCCATATTCATAAACGAAATTTAATGAGCCCATCATTAAATGAGCTCAAGTTGGTAGAATAAAACTAACAATAATCCCCACTTTTAATGGTCCTAACATACCCTCTTATTTAATTAGTGCATACAGGGTATAAGAAGCAACAGAAGAAAGACACAAAAACTTAAAAAAAAACGAAAAAAAGTAAAAGAGTTCAGATTTTCAGTGTAAAAAAGCGAACGTCATAAATTGCACAAGACTGCGTACTCATAGTAGTCGTCGTTGTCGTTGTCGTCACCGCAATCACTCATTACCGCATGGTCATACCAACAAAAAAGTATATAAAAAAGAAGAAAAACTACAATACATATGAACATTGTATGCATATATATGTACATGTCTCTGAATACACACCAGACAAAAGAAAAACCAAGAAAAACAATGCTTAAAGCTTAAGCCGCAACACTTTTCTCTTTTCTGACCAAGCGTAAACCCAAAACGGAGAGTCAGTGCCAGAGCCAGTAGAGTCGCAGTCCCAGTCCCAGTTAAGAGAAATGATAAATTTACTTAAACAATATGAGTTATTAACGAAGAAGAAGAAGTAGTCCCCTCTGTCCCCCACACGTAGCTCCCTCACCTCACCCCAAAAAGTTTCCCCCATAAAAAGCATAACAGCGAAACCTCTTGAAAAATTGTCACAGAGTTTTTTTGTTGTTGTTTTCTTCTGTTTTGTGTTCGCTTAAAGTGCTTTTTGGTTTGTCTTAATTACAACAACAATGAGCAAAATAAAAAAAATGGTATTGCTTAGCTTTTGGCTGTGGCCTTTTTGCACGTATATGCATTATTTTAAAATTTTAATTACAAAAGCAACAAAAAGTCAATCATTAAACGCGCTCAACTACAACGACAACAACGAAGACGCCTGCGGACCTCCGATTAACCCTTTGAGAGCCATTTTGGTTGAACTCAGTCTGGCAGTCAGTCAGTCAGTGATTTAGTCAGTTAGTCAGTTGGTTCGTTGCTTTTGTTGTGTTTTCATTAAAAGTAAAACTTTTCACATTAAAAATGCTCATAAAATTCCACTTTAATTTTTCATCCATTGCGTCCATTGCTTTGACGTGTTTCACTTTTTAAATAACCACCAAAGTTAAGCACTGCTTTTAGAATTTAGAATCTAATTTTAATTTAAATCATCCGATTGATTATACATAAATGCAGTTTCATTGACATTTTCTGTGGGTTTTTTGTTTTATTTCACTTCATAGAAATTGCATTTTGGACTTTAGCTCTTTGACTTTGGCAGAAATTCGCTTTGTTTTGACATTTCTTCAAAATGCACTAGTAATTAGTTTTTGCCAAGGTTCAAGTGCGCAATATTGTGCAATCATTTTTGCTAAACATACGTTTTTTTCTCCACTTTGCTTTGCAGGCATAACCAAATGGCTTACCGGCGACCGTAAGATGCAGCTCTGAACTCCGCCTAAACACAAAAAAAAAGGTGCCCTCTTGTCGTCTAAACACGAACTACGGAACGGATCACGGAACTGAACGGAACGAAACGAAGCCGCCTAATAATAATTAGATAGAGAGTGAAAAATCTAAACAAAGATCGATAAATTATTAAACTAAATTACACGCTAACATCATCATCATAATCATAATCATCAGAATGCAGGTTCCAGAGCGCATTGTATCACTATATGTAGCCACATGTGGTCAGAATGGGCCCGGTTTGGGTTCAGACGAAAAGGAAATTATATTACTCGTCTATGTTTTGCTGGATGTGGCAACTGGACAGGTGAGTAAACAAAAAAATGAAGAAATTTAATTGCAATAATCAATTAGCTAGTAGTAGTAGGAAGTTTATGATTTTTATCCCCATCTAACGCTCCATTGGACTAGGCACCGCCCCTCGTAGCTTGTCCACCATTTTGTCGACTCTTAATTAATGAATGCTGTGCCCGCGATAACATACTATATATACATATATATACATATGTATATATATGCACTTTCAACTCGTTGTGCCAGCGTTTCGTTGATTATGTTACAAAAGACTCGACACAAATTTTGATTCGCCGAAAGCACAAACAAAAAAACACAGAAATGAAAAACGAAAGCTGAGGAGGGCTTCTGGGATTCGTTGGGGGTTTTTGTGTTGCTTTTTTTGCGCTTTGTTTAGTTGTATCTGTGTCTGGTTTATGCATAGAGGGTTTAGGTCTTTGTGTTTATGGGGTATCTACTCCTCCTTCTTCTCCTCGTTTTTGCTCCACCTTCTCGATTCCTAAACCTTTTATAATGTATGTGCATATTTGCATATTTTCAGTTTACCCAACGATTGACACTAATTGTTTGAAAAAAAAAACATTCGAGAGGAAGATGGGCTTAGGGCGAAACCCATTGGCCCATTACCTAATCCCTTCTCAACAAGCACACAAAAACACAACAACAACAACAAAAAACTCTAAAAACAAGGCGTAAAGTTTCATCTTGAGAAGTTTGCCCATAAAAATGTATTTACTTAGCTGAAAAGCATTGAATTTCCAAGAAAATGCAAAATGCAATAAAAAAACTAGAGATCCAACTTATTGAAGCTTGACTTGTGTATGTAAAATCTAGTCAGACCTTCAAAGAGAACTGCATATCAATCTGGCAATTACAATTCACCAACCATAAGAATTTGGTGGTAGACAAAATGAAGCTGCCTTTTTGTATATATTTCGCAATTATTAATAGCAATTTTAGAAAAGGTTCCGCCTATTGGCGTTTTTTCAAATAAACACTATTTGTTTTGGAAACAATACGATATTGAATCTTAAAAATTTTGTCAGTTTAAATGGTAAAATATTCTTTTCTGAACCTCTCCGAAATGTCCTCACATTTTGTTTATTTTCTTTTACTATGCCTAAGCTTATATTTTGGTTGACTTCCCTTCGCTTCACCTCAATAACTTTTCTTCGAGATTTATCAACTTTCTTTAGAATTTTATTTATTTAAGTTTATTAAGGCGTTTCTAGCAAATTATATAGACGCAAGCTTTAATAGAGGATTGCCAACTAATAATCATGAATTTATCAATAAAGATATATTGTCTGTGAAATCACGTGTATATATAATGTAATCGAGTCATGACTGTAAACTATGGAAAAGCCCCAAAAAAAATCTAGGCTAATTTTGAAGTTTAAATTGATTTTCTTCTTATCTTGTATTGTCTTTCTTGATTTGATTTGTCGTTCTGTATTTAAAGTCAATAATTATTTATTCCAGATTTCTTTAACTTTGATTAGTTCAAGAATTTGTGTTTTCTACTTAGTGGATTTTTGAGATTGTTTAAATATATTGTCGATTGTGTGATATATATAAAAGAATATTACTAAATCATCAAAACCTAATGTGAAATGTGGAATCAAACAGTCTTAAAATGATAAACAGTGTCAATATTCCTTTTCAAGTCTTATAAGTAATCAGCTGTCTGATAGCAATCATTTAACATTGATTAGATGTGATTTGATTTATTTCATATAAATTAAAATATAAATGGGTACAGCCCAAAGTACTTTGGATTTCACGATTTAAATTCATTCTTTAACTTTAATATTTAGTCGAATATATTAATTATATATGTACATAAACTTCCACAAACTCTTGGAAAGTTTTTTAAGTACAACTTTGTATGGGGAAAAAATATAAGTTTGAAAAACATTTGTTTGTCAGGAAAATCCATCAACTGGAAATTTCTGTTTTTTTTTCCCAAAGGGCAAAACATATTTTAAATGTCTTTCATAGTAACTAATTTGGGATTTGTCTATTTAAATTTAAATTCTCCAAATGAAATCGGTAAACAATTTCACTAAAAAATGATTGACTAGACACTATTTAGTTTTCTATTGTATTCTTGAGTTTTTCAATATTTGCAGTAGATTCGTTTGTATAGCTAGAGATATATATGTAAGTATTTCCCAATTATGAACTAAGCAATCTTAATATAGCTATTAGCTATGGCTATATACATCTGAGTTTTTTTTAAAAACAAAACACAAAAATTTCCTCAGTTGTTGCTGTTTGCATGCAAAATGGCAAAAATAAAAAATAAAAATTTTTGTTCAATCATTATCAATATACGCAATTTTATTTGCCAAATGCTTGACAATTGTACACAAAGTCCATGGTTACGTCGTTTTTCAAGCTGAGGCTTAGGCTTAGACCTGTATATATGTTGGACACACGAGAGAGCTTGACTGATTGACTGACTGACTGACGGACGAAGTGACATACCGACGACTTACTTACTGACTGTCTGATTGCCAAGCTGTTTTCATACTTAGTAGACCTGAGGAAGAAAATTGTTTGCCATTATTAGAGGTTTATACACCCAATGCAATAACTCTTCCCCTCTTTCTCCATCTCCCTTCTATCATCTGCCAATAGATCCCATAGAGATAGATATAGTATACATATTTACAAATGTATTTACCTCATATTTGCCTGTCTACAATGAGGGTTGACATTGTCTCAGCCAAAACACGCAACATTTTCGTGAATGCATCTCTCTTTAAGAAATCATCCGAGACTCGTACACTTGATGGTGATGGAGGGAAAGAAGTTGGCGGGACACAGGTCGCGGTCTACGACTTATTTAAGTGGCATTTAATGGCTAACCGATTACGTTGAGCACCAGAAACCTTCAATAGTTAAGGTTCGTGGGGTGTCCGAGAGTAGGGCACTTTAGGCAAATTATATTTCTATAATTAATTTTATTTTCAAGCAAAACGAAACGCAAAACGATTTAAATATTTTTCCTAATACCCTCTACAAACAAAAGGTGAAAGGGTATTGTAAGGTTATAAATTTGCTTATAAAAGAGATTAGGAAGTGGCGACTTGTTAAAATTTTTTCTTCGAAATTCGATTGTCCGTCTAATCTTACTAAATAAATCATAAATTTGCTTATAACATACATTTTCTTATAACAGACATTAGGATGTGGCGATTTATTTCCACCTTTTCTTCGCATTTCGATTGTCCGTATAATCTAACCATAGAAATCTCAGGATCTATCATAGGTAGAGCCAAGTAATTCGGGATCTGAATACATTAAGTTTTTGAGCAAATTAAGTTTATTCTACATTTTTGTCATTTTCTCCTTGGCCATATTCCATCTAATACTTCTTTTAATATTTTAAAAATCGCAATCTAATTTTGATATCTCGATATATATGGTCAATTGCTATAGCTGTACCAAATTTCTTAAAAATCTGAATGACAATATGTGAGTTATGCCTGGAAACAATGGAAACTTAATGCTAATACACCTAACAGGTATTGCAAAGTGGTTTTGTGCTGAAAAGTTCATGGGAAACAGCTCAATATCCATGATATGCAGGGTATCCTCAAGTTGAAACCACGATTTGCTTAATTTATGTTGGCCAATTTTTATGCTAATGTTTTTTCGGTGAGTCCCCGCGCTGAAGATTGTCATTAAATTGCTAGACTTTGACTGCTGAAATCTGTGGGGGGGAATGGGAGGAGGGTTCAGTTAAGTTCAGGTCAGGTCACAAAGCTTTTGCTGCTGCTTTCCCAAATGATGATAAATTTGAATTTTGTTTTCTTAGTAAGTAACTAATATTTAGAAATACATATATATATAGATATGTAGGTATATGTATTAATTAAGACCAGACCAGTCCAGTCTGGTCGTCCAGACATTGGAAACTTTCTGTATAAAATTAAACAATATAATCCATATGCATATTGTATACTGTTACTTAAAAATAGATACATAGATGCCTTGAATTTTTTGTGTTTTGTGGTCTGCAAAATTTATGTTAATGTTTGTGCAAAAAAAAAAAAAAAAACACAAATGAAACACACAATAATATACTACAAATATATAGCAGCCGGACCTAACGGTGAACTATGGAAAGTGGTTCATCGTAACAAACGAGAAATATAACATAAATTGGCTTGAATATGTTTCAAATTAGAATTGGGCTTTTAGATGGAGCAGAGAATCATCATTTACCAATGATGATTATTCTGGCACTCATCCATAACGTCAAGTTTCGTCACATAAATCTGTATTACTACTGTTTTTTTTTTTTTATATGTGGGTACTTTTATAATTTAGGCATGCCCCGGAGAATGTCCATGGGCCCCTCTTCCCACAAAAATAAAAAAATAAGAGTCATATGCAAATTATAATTGGATTTTTATTTTATTTTTTTCTGAGCGACGTGCGGCATTGACATGACTTCTGATTCTGAGCACCGAGTTGCAATTAACCTGCCTAATGGAGCGCAATTCATATCATACATGTACATATATGAGTCTATGAATATGAATATGTTTATATGTGTACATATAACGTATTTCTAATGTCAACCAAAATGAGTTAAATGTTGATTAGAACTCTTCAATTGTCAAAATGATAAAGTATCTTAGGTATACATAAATACAGGGTGACCCAAAAGTTCTTTTTAATATAAAATTAGAGATTTCATTTAGAAAATTTTTTTTTTTTGAAACATATCGGTTTAGCTTAGCGAGTTTTTGAGTATTTGAAAGTATTTTTAATATCATGAATAATACTCTTTCATAGAGTCCTGAAGCTCCCAATTTTTAGCAAAGGGTCCCAGGAAACTTGAAATCACAAGCTTTTAACTCCAGACTTTACATTCGAATGCGATTTTGGAGTTTGTCCTTCTTTTTTTTTTGTGTGTTTAAATTATATACACATTAAGGAATGGAATTTGGAGTAGTTTTAGAAATAAAAAAGCGTTCTTGTGAGATGAAATTAAGTTTATTTCTTTCCCCGAGGATCCGCCGATGTCTAGATAAAATTTTCGGTCTGCACTTCCCTCTCTTTATGGACTCACATATCATAAAAACCCAGCACTCTCAGCGAAAACTTCCCTAAAAAATCGAACACTCTTAACATAAAGACATAAATAAGGTATAATTAAGTGCTTTTAGAGTAGGAAATTACCCGTGTTTTATGCCCCTTAGATCCGCAATTGTAAATATATTATAATTTTAAGGCACAAAATATCTTTGGAATGCCTTTTCTTGATAAGCGAATCGGTGAGAGGTAATTTAAAGGCACTTTATGGGTAATTGTAGATAAAAAACACTAAGGGAAACCTTTTTATTTCAGAAAGATAAGTATCAAATACATTTTTCCCAGATTTATCAGAGCATTTTAAAGTTTGGCCAGATTTTATGGTAAACCTAAAATCTAGGTTAAAAAGCCTAAAAGTTTGCTAATCAGGTTAAAATCAGAGAAAGAAAGCAATACAAAAAAATATGTTAAAATTTTATGCCCTTTTGAGCGTAAAAATTAGTTGCTAAATTTCAACAAATTTCAAATTTTGATCAAAATCTAAAGATCAATCAATCAACTTGTTGAAATGTTTTATACTCCAGCCCAGAGATTAGTCATGGCAATTTAAAAATGCCCAACATTCTAAAACGGCTAAATTTGAATTTTAAATTTTATTAAGCCCTTTTAAACTAAAACGTTATATTACACATTCCTGCAACAACAATCAAAAACTTTTGAAAATTAACCCATAATTTGATTTTAGAAGGGAAACACTTAAGTTTAAATCACACAATTTAAATGGATAATATCCTCATGGATGACTTTCTATTACACTATTATGTATTGAGAGTTTTGTTTCCTTTCCATCAGAATAATAATGCACACAAACCACATACATTTCCATTTTGCAGTTGCAAATTGAGTTTCACTCGTTAAAAATAAATTTCTTGAACGAAACAAAAAAGCCGTAAGAGAAAAAAAAAACTCACTATAAAGACAACGACAAATAATTGGCATGTTAATTATAGGATAGTTATGACTCGAATGGCAACAATTAAAGTTAATTAACATTCGAATGTTGCTCTGTCGGCTTGTATACCTGCCTGCCTGCTCCAAATCTCTTTTCTATATAGAACTCGATCGAGATCTCGAACTTGATATCTCTGTCTGTCTCAAACTAGATTTGTATTCGATTCTTAATTTCATTCATGACTAGAGATTAAGATTGTTTGTGTGGTTATATTGTTGTCGATTGCCATTGAGCTACATTTTCTACTGTTTTTTTTTTGTTTTTGTTGATGGAAAACTTTTCTTCTTTTGTTTCGCATAATTATTAACTTCTTCCCCAAACCCCTCCACCCCTCACACCAATTGGGTAGTTTTTCTTTTTTTTTCCTTTGTTGAATTTAACATGAAACTGAAGGCTCTCAAAAACTCATAAATATTTCATTACCTACATATGTACATCGACAAAAAGGAATGAAGAACAGGGCTGGGGCTAAGAAGGAAGAGGTTAAGGGGGGGTGGCGGTAAATGTATTGTCTAGCTATATGTATATATTCAAAAGGTATGCAAATCAAATGCCACAAAAAAAAAAAGAAACAAAAATCAGCAAATCAGAGAAACGCTTTAGTTTTCTTTTGCTTCTACCCTTTCAGAGACCCCTTCGAGAAGGGTATGAGGCAATGGAAGGTGGTGTGGGTTCATCATTTGCATAGCCCTCAACACAAAAACTACCTGTAGTTCCTATACTCCTATATATAGCTTCCGTTGACGCAAGTTTCAAAAGTCTCACCCTCTCTCTCTCTTTTTCTATTTCCAGATAATTGGCACCAAACAAATACTCGTCCGACCCGAAGGTTATTTCATCAAAGATCGGACCATATCCAGCTCATCGGATAACTCGAATGCTACCACAAATCCGGCCTGTTCACCCACAAATAATACACCTGCTCCCCTGCTGGCCATTACGGGGGATAGCAGCCAAAGCAGTGGGAATGGTGGAACAGCTCAAAATGGTAATTCGATTATTAGCACCACTTTGGAAAATAGTAGCGAACTGATATTACCCATAGCCGAGGCTCAAGCAAATGGCAAACCCCTAACGGAAGCCATCGAAGAGGTGAGTCAAATGCAAATCTCTTATAATCAGGTGGAACCACCAACCACCATAACCACCAACCAACCATAAACGATAAGATTAGTCTTGCTTAGAGAGTGTGAGGAACGGAGGAACTGTCGGGGTGGCAGAGAGTTAGAGGGGCCAACATGTGCTCTACTATTTTTAGATTGCTCATTGCCCCCATTGAACCCCAACCCTTGACTCTCTCAATCTTTCTCGTTCCCTCTCTCTTTCGCATCGTATTTTCCGAGATCAATGATAACTCTGATAAGGACTTTTATTGGTGGGGGCGAGAGGGGTACTTTTATTTGGTTTTCTGTCAGTCATGACAATTGGACTATTTTTGTATTATGCTCAGTCATCCAGAATTGCACTTACCCGGGGGGGCACCCTTTGAGCCAGAAACCATAGTGTCACATACGTCTTAAGGTTTCCCCTCTCCCAACAAAAACCAAAACGTACCATTTTATTCAATCTTATCTGTAACTCGGTTGAGCCGATAAGACGACGCTACTTGAGCATATTTGGAGACAAGCCTCATCCCGAAAATTTCTTCATTCTCAGAGCACATGTAATAAGTGTGATGTATTTGACACTTTTCTGGCCAGATAAAACAAAGATGATGAAGTGGAAAAACCATAAGGTCGACTGATTTATACCCTGCAGTTTAAAAAATAATGAAATATTCGAAAATCACTTTTCAAACATCTTTCTTTACTTTAAAATTTTTGAATTTCACAATTTTTGATAAGGCTACGTTTAGTGGAAGGCTTTTTTTTAGAATTTTCTCGGCTATTTCTTATTAAATTTTAAAGAAATGCTGTGATCTGTGATAGTTTTTATCACTTTTACTATTGTCTAAAGTTTTGACAACAATTCCTTGACTTTTAGGAAAGTTGTTCTTGATCTTCCGTGATAATATATCACATCATATACCAAGATTTCTACCTCTACCTCTTAGAGACACTGAGATATTAAGAGTTATGACAGTTCAACAGGAAATTCTTTATAGACTCGCCTTTCTCAATTGCCTCGAAATCTTTATGAATCTTTGCCCGAGACTTATAGAATAAAATGTATATATTTTGCTTTTTGGGGATAAGTGCCGATTAATCCACATTATAATGCATTCCTAGAAAAACACAAAGAAAGTGAGGAAGAGAGAGAGAGAGAGAGAGAACAGTTTTATTGCCTTGAGGGTAATTACATGCTATATTATATATGTATATTGGTAAAGTGCATCTTTAGGACTTTGTCCACGTTAAGATTACTTGAAGCAGCTTTCAAGTGACGTAATCCCTAAGAGGTGAGGAGAGGCGAGCACATCTACTTGACCACCTGTCTGGCATACTAATTTGTTGGGTAAATAGAAAAATCTAAGAATGAATGGGACAAGGTCTTTCTCCTCTATCCTCCTCATCCTACCTCTGACGACATTAAGCTTGTAATGCGCGACATTAAGCCGCCTGTATTTGATCATGATGACTTGGCTAAAAAAAAGAAGAAAATAAAAAAACAGTGGCAAATCCATTTTGATTATTCTATATCTCTCACTGCCTCTCTTTCTCTCTTTTTATCTCTGTTTCTGTCCCTCTCATTTAATTGACAATAATTACTGACAACTAAAACGGGTTTAAAATACACACAAATCACAGCATTCGGGGCGTTGTTATATACTCGAAGTCGAAGTCGTAACCTACAAAAATGTTGCATTAACATTAACCCGGCAAACCTTTGTGGTCGCCCTCCACCTCCCCCGTTACCACTCAGCTCCTCTGTCTCTCTCTCTTGAGACTAATTGCCATCTTTACAGTCACTTCTATAGACAGTTTTTTTCCCTCTTCTTTGTTCCAGTTTGATGCCTATTTGAGATCTCTGTCACTTCATGATACTGAGATCAAGATAATCACCGATGGCCAATTGCCATTGCGTCAGTGTCTACATCGTGAGGCCTGTGCCAAAGATGTCGAACTTCCATCATATTATAATAAATTCAGTGATCTGCGCAAAGAATTTGTGCGCTATAAATCGGGAGATCTATCTAGAGCTCTTGTCCCGGTTAAGGATATTAAAAAGATGCTCCAATCGCCAGTTATGCCCATGCCGCAATCAATTGGTGAAATGCTGAATGGTAAGTAACGATTATATAGATTGTATATTCATTCATTTAATTTATAATCTATAATTTTTGTAGAGCTCAATACAACCTCTGTGGAGGATAATGACTTTTATATACGCGAATCTCGCGATATGATCACTGTGATTCAAACATTGCTCCAGGCGGGTAAGTTCAAATCTAATCAGTTTTAAATAGATTTTCTAAAATTAGTTTATATATTTTATTAGGTCATGTATTTGCCACAAATGAATTGGTTAACTTAGTACTGGAACCTGGAATTTGGTAAGTTTATAACATTTTGCTAAAATTTGTCTCTAGAAGATGAATTGATGTCCCAAAAGTCAGTTTGTTAGCAGTGTTGATGTCTCAAAGTTTTGATTTAATTCGTAATAGAATAAAAAGTAAAAGAGTCTAAAGGGTTAGAATATGACTACTTATTAAACTCTTCTTATGAAGTGCGTTTTCGGTTTGAAGTCTTTCAAATTTTTCTGGAGAGATTAATAGATGGATCAGATTATTGTTCTTTAAAGAAGAAGGAGCAGTTAGAACCCAATAATAGTTCTTAGTTTATAGTTCACAGTTCATTATAAAGAACTTATAATATCACATAAAAATTCAGGTTCCGATCTAGGTGTTGATGTTCATAGAACCCATAATATCATTTTAAAAGTTAGTTTCCGATCTATGTAGGTGTACATTTTGGAAGGCAAAATCGATCATTAAAGTTTAAGTTTTTAAGTCGGTATTGGATGTCAAAATTTTAGAAGATTGGAAGGAAATTCAATATAAGATCGTTTTTAGTAGATCCACAAAGTATCTAGAAATGTCTCCAATAAGTTTTTATTAGGTCTAAGAGTATTAATAGAAAGGGTTTAAAACAAGGCTTATAGAGCAAGAACATCGAATGAATGAATTAAGATTTTCACTAATTTAGTCAAAAGAATACCGAGAATATGCTAAGAAACATACAGATAAGAAGATAAATATTTTAAAATGAACTTTAGTCTATTTCATTGCCGTACAGGACTTCCTTTTGATTATGCCAAGTCATTATCACTAAAAGCAACTGAGTTCAATAAAACTAAAATAATGTAAAACGAAAGATTTACAATTGTTTATATCTTATAGTACAACATAGCATAGCATAGATTTCATAACAGGTCGATTAGTTTTCTAGAGCGAAAGAAACCGAATTCAATGAAACTAAAATGACTTTTCGTTCTTTATTATTGAAGAATTTCCAGGAGATGTATGCAGATTTTAAAGGCTCTTACTAGGACTTTACATTGCTTATAAAGTTTATAGTCGTAGCATTTTGAAGAGATCTTTCAATACGTTTAGTTTCGTGCTACGTCCGACTTTCAATTCTTAAAAGTATTCTCTAGTAGATCTAATAAACACTTTGATTTTGTTTCTACTAGAAACTTCAATTCTGCTTATTGTTCATCACGTCATTTGGTTATGATTTCAAAGTCTGCTTTTCAACTCAATTTCAAAAGCCACTCAAAGTATTCGCAATTTGTCACACACTTGCATGTACTCCATATGTATGCTCCAATTCTTGACAAGGTCTGCACTATTTTCGAGTGCCCCAAATGTTTAAGAAAGAAATCGAGAGCTCACTCAAAAATATATGGTAGAATACCAAAAAAACACTACAACAACAACAAAAGTGGGAATGGAACGCGCTGAATCTCAATCCCCCAGAGCTCGTGTTGTGTCGTCGGGTTTGTCGTCAGTTTACTTTTGGATCGAAAGGCGATAAGAACAAATTCACTGTTTGAGCGCATCTTTTTCCCTTTTCACGTTCGGTTGTTCGGTTGGTCGTTGAGTTGTTGTTTTTATGTATTGTTGTTGTAGTAGTTTGTAAGACGATCAGTGGAAACGTCGACGGATCGTAGCACGGTTTCATATTCGTCTGGATGAATGCATTGGCTGTGTGTTCTTGTTATCGCCTTTTGCCTTCTTGCCTTGAAAACTTTACTTTGCTTTACCTCTGTCTATATGTACATATATGTATGTATATACTGTGGCGAAACCAACAACCAGATCGAGGCATATAATAATTAATTGCAATTTGTGTTTTCTGTTTTTTAAAAAATAAAGGTAAAAGCAAAATTTGCTGCCAAACTTTTTTGCCCCCTCATTTCGTTTGCCAAATGTGATTATTCATGTTTCTATTTGTTGTTTTGTACTGAGGCGCGGAGGAGTATCTACATATGTATGTATGTGAGAGGGGTCTTATTTGTTTGTGTTTGTATGTGTATGATTGGCAACAGTCAGCAGAATGATTGAAACGAACTTTGTGCGAAACGTGACTTGGACGCCTTTTTGTGCCAAGAAAATGAGAAACAAAGACTTGACTCCCAATACCGTCTCAGTCGTCACGTGTTGCATAATCGACCACCACCCTAATTTCAATTGAACTAACTTTATCCTCACTAATCCACCGTCCATTGTCTTTTATTTTGTTTATGTGAAATTCTTATATGGGTTTATTTTTCTTTTAGCTCAATTGACGACGAAATCGACGGGAATTGCATTGTGCGAGCTCGTGGTTTACCCTGGCAGAGCAGCGATCAGGATATAGCCAAATTCTTTTGTGGTCTAAACGTTGCCAAGTAAGTATGAAAGATGAACACGACGTAGTAACCCATTGATAAGAGACAAGAGAGCTCTCTCTCTGTGATACTCACTCTCTGAGTTCAGGCGGCAGGTCAATCAGAGATTACAAGCGAATGACCCACTTTATCATCTCCTATTCTCTCTCTCTCTCTTTCTTCTCTTCTCTCTCTCTCTCTCTCTCTCTTGTAGGGGCGGCGTTGCTTTGTGTTTATCACCGCTGGGCAGGCGCAACGGTGAGGCATTGATACGTTTTGTCTCTCAGGAGCATCGCGATATGGCATTAAAACGCCACAAGCATCACATTGGAGCACGTTACATTGAAGTGTATCGTGCTTCTGGTGAGGATTTCCTTGCCATAGCTGGCGGTGCCTCCAATGAGGCTCAGGCCTTTCTTTCCAAGGGGGCCCAAGTGATTATAAGGATGCGTGGTTTACCCTATGATTGCACTGCCAAGCAAGTGGTAAGTTGGCCCATTAGACTAATGGCATAATGTGACTTTAACTAATTCTCTCTTTCCGTTTAGCTGGACTTCTTTACCACGGGCGATTCACCGTGCAGTGTTTTAGATGGCACTGAGGGTGTATTATTTGTCAAGAAACCTGATGGAAGAGCTACAGGAGATGCATTTGTTTTGTTCGCTTTGGAGGCAGATGCCCCCAAGGCATTGGGAAGGCATCGAGAGTCGATTGGTCAGCGTTATATAGAACTGTTCCGTTCGACTACGGCCGAAGTGCAACAGGTACTTAATCGTTCGATGGATCCCAAGACCTATGAGGCCAACAATAGTCACAGTCAGCCACCGTTGATAGCCCAATTGCCGCAGATGCAGTTGCCTTTGCTGCCGCAGGTGGGTGCCATAGCCATTGCTGGCCATGGCCATGCTAATCCACTGTGCCCCATTCCACCTCCGCAGCATCTCATCACCTCGGGCACAATAAAGAACTGCATTCGTCTGCGGGGATTGCCCTATGAGGCCATGGTGGAGCACATTCTGCATTTTCTCGATGACTTTGCCAAGCATATTATCTATCAGGGTGTCCATATGGTAATCAATGCCCAGGTGAGTGTGTTGAACAGTTTCCCCAACCCTCTCATCATCTTTAACTAATGTCTCTTCTCATGCTAACAGGGTCAACCCAGTGGCGAGGCTTTTATACAAATGGATTCCGAGGATTCGGCTCGCCTGTGTGCCCAGAGGAAACATAATCAATTCATGGTCTTTGGCAAGAAGTTTCGCTACATCGAGGTCTTCCAGTGCTCCGGCGATGACATGAATATGGTGTTGAATGGTGGCCTGGCATCGCCAGTGGGTGCCCCACAGCCCACTCATCTCGGCCATGCCCACAAGCAGCCGTCGCTGCTCTCTCCGGGTATGTTAGCTCAGCCGCCGCCGCCACCAGCCGGCGCCCAGTCGGCCATCTCCAGTTCCCACTCACACACTCCACATTCACACTCACACTCACATACGCATGCGCACGTTCACGCTCAGGCCCAAGCTCAGGCCCAGGCTCAAGCCCAGGCTCAAGCCCAGGCTCAGGCCCAGGTTCAAGCTCAGGTTCATCATGCCCTGCAAACGTCTCCAGTGGCTTCCGTTCTGCCTCCTCTAACGGCTTCGTCATCGGCCAATAGTTTGTCCCAATTCATTCAACCTCAGTCCGCTGCTGCAGCCGCCGCCGCCGCCGCTGCCCACTCTTCGCTTCAAAATGCTGCAGTTCAGGCCATGTCTCAGGCTCCACCTGGCTATCCCTTCAGTCATCTATCACTGCCGCCACCCACTTCTCAGTCCATGGCCACGACCAATCCCGTACTGCTAGCCCAACAGCAGGCTCAATTTATTGCCCAGCAGAGTCTGTTGGCTCGCCAACAGGCGGCAGCTGTTGCCGTTGCCGAGCAGCAGCAACAGCACCATCAACAGCAACAATTATATGCGAATGCAATGTTGCAACCTTATCCCCTCTATGCCATGCAACATGCTACCGCAGCAGCTGCCGCTGCGGCGGGTCAACCACAATTTGTGGTGATGCAACGACCCTCCTATCTGCAGCCCTTTCCCCTGGCGGGATATATGCCGGCAGCAGCAGCGGCATCAGCTGGTCAAGGCTATCCATTCGCAGCCGGTGGAGCAGGCGGTGCCGCCGCTGCCTCAGCGGCTGCCGTTGCGGCCGGGGGAGTTGGAGGTACGGCCGCCTCGTCGGGAGCAGCTGCTGCCTTGGCCCAGTCTATGAAACGATCCTATGATAATGCCTTTCAGCAGGATCATGCTGCAGGAGCAGCAGCTGCTGCCAGTGCAGCCAAAAGAGCTCTCACCCGACCACAAAGTAGTGTCTATTCCTACTACAATCCCGGCATTTAAATAAAGAGGAGGGCACATATCCATAGACTAGAATAACGACAACAAAAAGTCGCTAAAATCAAACTCCAAGCACTTCAAGCACATTCCATTCAAAACGTTTCGCAGTGAGTGGGCTAACAGTTTTACATAGAAACCATATGCATATACATTTACCACAAACACAAACACACACACACACATACCAGACATATATATTTCTAGTGCTTAATATTGTGAAATAATTATGAAAATGGATTATGATGAACTTTTCTTTGAAAAGAAAAATTATCATCGGGATGGAAGTACTTTTGCCCTAGATAAACAAACAATTGGGTAGTACTCTTAGTGAACTAAGTATATATGTATGTCTTAAGGTTTAAGCATTATCTTTATTTTATATATACATATATATATATATTTACATATATGTATATATCACGCACAAGTACACCCACACACACAGAGACACACACATACACATACAAGCTTATAAACGACTAAATTGGTCACAGTACAAGTCTAAGCAATCTGGAAAAACTAGATACAAGAAATTTAAATTGCAAACTGAAAAATATGCATTTCAAAAACAATAACAACTAATTTGAATACTTGAAATATGAAAAAATTATTTAAAAAAGTCAAATTCAGTGAATGATCAATGTTTTATAAATTTCTTGTACATAGCTTGCTTTAGTTTTATTAGACTTGTGCCTTAAAACTTTGAAAATTTTGTCGCATTGTGTAATTCATCATTTTGTACATCACTTTACATCATCAGCTATTGCAAGTATAAGGTAATAGTGACTGATGTTAAAGATGATGAACGGAGTTCGTACATTCTTACCATACTCACACGCACACACACACACACACACACATACATATGCACTTAAGCAAATAGCTAACCCTATAAACTGAGGAAAATGCCTTAACAAAAATTGTACAATATGTATGTAATTTCTATGTGTGTGTGTGTGTGTGTTTTTGGGTGAATGTATGTATGTGTGTGTGGGTGTGTGGAACATTGGAGAGATTGGATAATCCTTTCTGCTAATTTTCTTGGCAACAACAGAGGCTAACGTCATTGATAAAGCGAGTCAAAAATGGTCGGTCTACAGTTTTTTTTCCCCCTTCAACGTGCAATTTTTACTCTAAACATTTTATTTTGATCATTTAAAACTCTGCTGATTCGGCTGACTCTCTTCATCAATGGCGTCAGGTGTTGGCTCATGTCAGAATATTTAAAAAATAATAATTGAAGTAATTGGCAAAGCAATCAAAAAACGCAAAACATAAAAAACAATCTGTTCTTTAAGACATTTTATATCTTACAATCTATTTCTATTTTTAACGGAATTAGAAACATTAGCTAAATAAGAAGAACGTACAACAAGTTGTAAAATTACTTCTTTTGGTTTTGCATTATTATTCATACATTAATTAATTAATTTCGAAAACTAAGAAAACTTTTCCCTATGTCTCTCTTTCTCTACTTTTCTTTTGTGCTTTAATTCGTTGTGTATGTGGAGACGAAAAAGAAAATTGGTTGAAAACTTTATCTTAACACCAAAAAACAAAAGAAAATCGTTTTCTGCATAATCTCATTTATATTGAATTTGAATATCGTATCTATATATATATACATATATCGTATTTTAAGTGTGCGTAAAACTGGTGTTAGTCGCAACATTTTTATGGGAAATTGATGCAATATTAGTTCTCTCTTCTTTCTCTCTTGTGTTTGTCGTCTTAAAATAATAACTTGGGGATAACTCTGCTTAATATATATAACTTCCTTACCACCAATCTATCCTTTTTCCCTTACACCCGACCCCCTCATCCATCGACTGTAAAGAATTAATTACATTTTTTTTTTTTTGGTAATTGGTTTTAGCTTTTGTTAAAACAGTTTAAGCCTAACTAGTTATTTGTCTGTCCAGTGAGTCTCGTATTTGTCCACTTGTTTTGTTGGATGGGGCTTAAGCGAAGCGGGAAAGGGTTTGGGGATGAGGGGAAATCTTTTTTTCTTGCGTCTAACACTTGAGTTTCGCATTTCGACTTCTTTCGTCTCTCTCTCTCTCTCTCTTTTTGATTCGGCAAAAACAAATTGAAATTGAACATGGGAAAGATTTTCATAGCTTAACGGAGAAAAAAACAATAATAATACCTTTAGCTTAATTGTTTTTAACTTTAGTTTTATAAATTATATATATATGGAGTTATTATGTGTGTGGTGTAGCACCCGAGAATGGGTTTTGGACTCAACAAAAAATTTCTCATCAAACGCGCAGCCACTTTAAAGAAATCAATAATTAAAATTTAGAAACATTTACTTAATTAGTTTTTAGAAAAACAACAAAAAAAAAAAAAAAAAAATAACGCACAAAGCAAAACAAAATATTTTTGATATTCCATTTTTTGATACTTAAATAAAATTATACATAACTACAACTACGCTCGACCTCGCTATCTCTCTCTCACTATTAAAATTACGCCTCTTTCCCCCTCTCTCTCTTTACACATCAATATTACATTTTTGTCCGAATCATTCTTTAAAAAATATTCGTTAAATTTTTCAAAAAAAAGTTTTAAAAGATTGTTTTTTTTATACTAATCGCCAAATCATCTGAAATTTAAAGAAATCTTTTTCTCATAGTTTGCCCTATTTCTCATACCTTTTTTCGACCCTCTCTTTGGTTTATTTATTTTTTAACTATATTTAATATATACTATGTGTAACATTTGGGGTTTATTTGTGGGCTTGGTTTCAGCTTTTCGTACGATACTTATGTATTTTTTCAGCTCATCTTCCCACTCTGGCTGCTGCGAATTGGTTCGGAAAACAAAAACAAGAAAAATTGGAAATTGGCTAAATAAAACGAACACACCATACATTTGGGAATGTAACTTTGGTACACCGAAGTTTGGTATATCCTTGCATTTATGTAGTTTAATAAAGTCTCACTGGTTATCCAATATATTGTCGTCCGTTTTGAACATACTTTGTTATCAGTCAAAGTATTTGGTTTTTAGTGTATAAATCTTTAAAAATCTTTATATTGATCGCTTAATAGTTTCTACTAAAAGAAAATTTGTAACTAACTGTTTTCCATTCATAATAGTAATCTGTATTTTTCGGCATTCTAAAACTTTAAGTCACTTTTAATCGAGTATTTTTAGTTTTTCCATAACTTAAAGTTACATGAAAGGATATTTAATCTATAAAACCAAGTTCTAAATCAAGTTTTTAAAACTTTTCTCACACAATGTAATTTATAAATTTTTTCATCATCTTACATCATTGCCTATTGCAAGTGCAAGTGAAATGTAAGTGATGTAAAAAGTGATGAACAGAATTCATAGATTTATTGTGAACATCTATGTACCAACTTGAGTTGAATTATTCCAGTTCCAGTTAAACATTCACTTCTTTTTAACAAAAGTATCGACTTTGACTGCATTTCTTATTTTCTTTCAAATATCAGCAAAGAGTTTTAGTTAATATGTTTAAGTTATTTCATCACTGCAAGGGTATATATTTCGATATATTAATCTGATAATTGTTGGTTTCTATCTGTTGTCGGGGATTGTCCATTATATAGCTATTAAATATATAAGTATATACTAGATAATGCATTTTGTATGTAACTCCTGTCCGCTGGAAAGAAGCAACAACTACAACAAATTAATTTAATTAAACTAGTCACTTGGCACAGCAATAGCAAAAGCAACAACAACAACAACAACAACAACAGCAATAAGAAACAACAATAAACAATTAGTTGTCTTTGTCTATCTCTACCTATCTTACTCGCTCGTTCGCTCTTTGTGTTTATCTCTCTGTCTCTCACTCTCTATTAAAAATATAAATACATCTTTTAATCCCTTTTGCATACTCAGATTTTATTTCTAAAAGGTTGGTGTTTGGTGAAAAAAAAACCGGTAAAAAAAGCCAATTTGTTTGTGCGCCAAAATTGTTTCATGGTCTCTGGGTAAGGTGGTAAAAAAAAACAATTGCAAAAAAAAAATTAAATATATATGTATGTCTCTCTCCTACCATTATGCAAAATGTCTAAAATCAAACTGGTGAGTGTTTTTGAATACGATTATACTTTCTAATCCAATACCAAACCCCGCATTAAACTGTTTTACTCCTCCTCTAACTAACTAACTAATGAATCTAATACTAACCACAAACGAAAAGCAATAAACAATCCACAGAAATCCAATGTATATAGGTTTATAGTTATATATCTAACATGATTCTAGTCCCTCTTGATCTTTCTCTCTCTCTATCTTTCTATTCTCCCAACAAGTATCAAGCCATACTCACAACACTGACCTGTGACCCATGCCACGAATTTATTGTTTTTAAGCTATTTTATTGACAACTAATTGGAGTTCGTTTTCTTGTCTCTTTTGTTTAGGTACCACTGTGCTGGGCGCCCATTTTGGTAATCCTTTCGCACCGCCTACGCCGCATTCACCGCTTTTGGCCACACCACGTCCGCCACCGCCACATCATCATAATGGACATCATGGGCATCATGCCCATGCTCATCACCATCATCCGCATCAACAGGCTTTTTATCCTCCGCCACTTGTCTATTGGCCATATCCCAGTCCGCCGGTCTCCCCCACCACCTATTATAGCCAGCCGGGTGCTCATTCACCATCACAGCCATTGGTAAGAGAGGACAGTGAGATTATATAGAATTTTTGGCTTACAATTTTTTTCCATTTATAGTATCCTTTGGATTTCTTTCCCCCCTCGCCGCTATCGCCACCGAGTAATGGCCTGATACTCACCACAAGCAAAGCGGCAACAATGTCCTTTGTGCCGCAACCGCCGCCAAGGCAAATCTCTCCAACAACAACGCCCAGTGCGAGTGGTAAGCCGCAACAGGTCGCCATAGTGAGTTATTCGAATCAGACGACAACGACAATTCAGCCGATGCAGCAACCAACAACAATTGTCACTGTAACTCCAGCAGTGGCCATACAAGCAGCCACGCCCACACTTACAGCGGAATCCTCATCATCAGCATCATCATCGGCTTCATCCGCGTCATCAACTTCATCGACATCATCATCTTCCTGTTCCTCTACATCTTCTTCGGAGTCGCAAAGTTTGATTAGTTTAGACACAAACCAGTGTGCCAGTCCGACGCCTACGCTGAAAAGTGGTAACCAAGGAACCACAGCCACATCCTTAGTGAGCAACTCCTGTGTGGAGCTTTACTCTCTTTGAAATGCTCTCTCTCTCTGTTTCTCTCTTGTATCCCCCCTCTCCTGCACCAACGCAAAGTTTTTGTCTTGCCAAAACGAAGAAACTTGTCTGTAGTTTAGTTTAGAACCCAATTGCTTAGTTGGTACACAAACCATTTTTGATTGACAGCGTGCTAAAAAGTCAAACACTGCAAAAAAAAGGACCTCAAAGGAATCTCGCCGCTGTCTAAAAGTAGCCGAAGAAGAAGAATAAGGGCAAGAGGTCCACCCAGTGCAATTCATATATAATAATAATGAAAACTAAACTATTTCTATTTATTATTGAATATTCCAAAAAATATTAATATATAACTTTCATTAGCAAAAGTAAAAGCAAAAAAACAAACAAAAGAAAAAAACAACAACAAATATACCCCTAGTCAATAGTAAAATTATTTATACAATTCTATATACAAACATACATACCATGACATATATATATATATATTTAATTGTTATTATGCAAATTTTTTGTGTAACGATTTGTCAAAAACTTTTCAATTGTTGCGACTTAGTCAAGCGATTTTCATTATATTCTTTATGTTTTTAGGCTAGGCCATCAATTTATGAAAATATTTTTGTTATTCTCTGAAAATTCGTTACACCTACACACGCACACCCACACAAACACACACACACACACACTGCAATATTCGAGAAATTAAACTTGGAAAATGTGTGTGTTTGTATTTGTTATATCCCCATTTTCAAAGATATTATTGATTGTTTAAGCAAAACAAAAAAAATTATAAATAAATAAACAAATATTTAAATGTATTCAACAAAAACCAAAATGACAATAATTTTATTTCAAGTTTCAAAATTCTTGAAATATAATTGCTGAATTAAGTCAAGTTACAAACCCAAGGTGACAAAATTGCTTAGTCGCGACGCAAACCATGTGCCATGAATTTATGGGTTGGCAACAAAATCAAAAATTATTTCAGAGTTTAGAAAACACGCTACAAAAGGTAGCAGGCAGAGACTGTTTAAAATTAAATTGATATTCCCAATTTTTCAATAAACGTATTGACGTTAATATAATAATATGTATATATAAATATACTTATGTATATATATATAAATAATTGGAACCTCAACAAATTCTCAGCCAACACATAAACCTTTTACATTTGCTTGCTTCCAGCCAGTTCTTTAATATTTCGGATACCGTTTTTATGGAATTATGAGCTGTTGTACCAACTGTTAGTCAACTCTTTATAAAATTGAACAATTTCTCTGGCAACTTCTTAAATGGTTCTCTGTTACTATAAAGTATGCAAAATGTAACTATCTTTTTGAAAACCATAAAGAACTTTTTAAATGTTTGGAAGCTCCAAAAATTATCCTCGTTCCTAACATACAATTGAGATCATTCTACAAAAAGAGCACATTTAATAAGAGGTGACAAAATTAATTCGAGAGCCGTTTGCTAATTCGGAAGAAAAATTTTCCACAACTTTACTTTCTTAGATTCTGTTTTGGTTGATTTCTAATACAAAAGAAAAAAGGAGATACACTCTTCTTCTTACAGAGTACCTTTCCTACAGCGAAACGACAATGCTTTTTTTTTGATTCATTAGACTCTAATGATTAGAGAAATCATGGTAAAAGAAATGAAAAGACTATACCTTTACTTACCATTTTTTTTTTTTCATCCCATTACAATATTCCGTACTTTATTTACGAAATATTTGGATTCACCATAACATCGATCTATTAAGCCTCGAAAGAAATGTCTGCACTAACGCATTCTAACCACACAGAAAAAAAGAAATCAAAAAACAAATGCATCCAGAATATTAATATACTTTGCAAATTTTTCTTTTAATTTTCTGCTTTTTCCTTCTTATATACATATGTATATTTTACACAAAACTTTTTGAAAAACAGAAGCAATTTAATTGCCAATAGTGTTAAACGAAAGTCGATTTCTTGAACTTTCAACTAATCTGACAGGATTGTATTTTCCGCAATTTTTAACAAATAAAAAACAAAACTTGCAAGTCAACGAGCTAAGAAAAACTAAACAGAGTTGCCATAAATATTTAGGTTAGCGATGAGCGAGCTAAACTATTTGGCTTGCCGCTAATTTGTACAACTCTGTAGAGTTCAGCACAGACAGATAGAGAGAGAGAGAGAGAGAGATCGGAATTACATCTGTTAGGTAGACAAGTAACAAAACTTAATCTTCCTCATAAATTTTCGGGCCAAATTGTGTAACCATTTTCTTATTATTTTGGTATGCCATTTGAGTGGTAAGAGGTAAGAAACCTGTTTATTTATAGGAGAGATTTTAAGAACTTCCACTCTGCTGAGCCGTTATTTCTCATTACTACTCGTTACTTTTTTGATTAATCAGGTTGATCAACTAGAGGAACAATCCGTCCCGGAAGGCATTGACCCGGTGTTTTTTTCCCAATAATTGGGAATTCACATTGAGTTGATCTCCTTTGAAAACTTGGAATTATATGTACATAGGTATTGAATAAAACAATTAATTAATTTATACACAATTAAAATGAAATAAAATATTACATTTATTTGTTCAGTTGGTTTCATTTAGTCACATGACAAACTGCTTAATTTATTTCACTATTATAAAAAATCGTACAACCTAGAGATTATGATAAATCGTTGACAAATGGCGTTACAAACGGACGAAAGTCCCACCGACCAGTAAAATTGACACGGTCGTTGTGAACCGTCATCCGGTCGCACCGTACCATTACCATTATGGGGGATCTCCCCTTATTTTTTTTTAACTCGTTACACATTTAAAATAGATTAAAAATCTGTTCTGTGGGCGGTTGGGTTGAGTCGGGTTGGTTAAACAAGTGGCTTAGTTTTTTTTCCCTCTGTTTTTATGCACCGTCAACATCATTTGCTGCACCTGCCAGCGGCATCCTCACATGATAATTTATCAATGGCTGCTGCTTTGGACATTTTCGTCCAGCTCCTCCAAAACCCGATTATCAAAAGGACATTAGAAACTGTTGACAAGTTGGCCTGCAAGCAAAAAAAAAAGAAAAATATTAAAAAAGAGTTGTTAAAGTGCTGAAAAAAATTGGACAGGAAAAGGTGATGCATTTGCATTCATTTTTTATGGCCTCGCAGCCGCATTGCATTTGCCAGGGAATGGCTGATACATAAATCTCATTGGTTATATCTCACTTGATCGTACGATATATCTACGGATGGCACTATTTTATAATAATAATAAAGAAAGTGGTAAAGTTTTCTGTATGCAAAAAAACAAGTTTCTTTTCCCGTCGTTCAGCCACTCGAAAGTAAGTCAATAAAAATCTTTCTTTTTGTTTGGCATCGGCATATTTTATTTTTTGCTGGCTTAGCCAACTGTCGCCATAGTTGCCATAGAATGAAGTATGAACGGGGCTTTTCCGGTGGAATTTGTGGTTACGTCTCAATTGTCTAGTCCTTCTTCTTTTTCTTGTCGCACTCCTCTTTCCTCCTCTAGTTGCAATAAGCAGCTTTTTGTTTGATTTTTTCTTCTTCTTATAATTCCTCCATTAAACTTTCTTTTTTGCGCCGCCCTAAAGTATGCTTTAAACAGATGAAACACCTGCGCTTTACAAAATTTTTGATGGCTTACAAATATTTATCTGCCCCTCGTCTTAAGACCCATTTCAATTGTTTTCTTTTGCTGTCTTTTCGTCAACAAAAATCAATTTTCGGCACATTACAAGTACACACACACACACACACACACACATACACAGAGAGAGTCTCAGCAATAAGTTGATTTTATTATTTACTCGTATTTGCTGTTTGACAGATTTACTTGGCTGCCCTTTCTTAAAAATGAAAGGGGCGTGTTAGGGTACGGTGTGGTGGGGTGGGGTTTGGCTTTAAAATTGCCTCCTGGGGGAAAAAAAAGACTGCAGTGCGACGTGGCTGGCTGGCTGGCTGGCTGGCTGGTTGGCTGTCTGTCTCACTGGTCTGGGCTGGGCATGGCAAAAGGGATAAAGAGATAAATCGAAATAAGGCAAAGGACTTCTACTCCCAAGCCCCATTGTGCTTCACTTCTGTGTCTCTTTCGTGCATGTTTGCTCAGAAATCTTTTGGGCAAATAAAACACGAGTGAGCCAAAGATTTTTACGTTTTCATTAGAGACATAGAGACGGAGAGGGAGAGCGAGAGAGAGACAGAGGGAGATGGCAAGTTTACTGCAACTTTATCTTATTTTACAAACTACTTTAGGCAATTGATTGTGAGTGTATAAGTGCCTCATAGCACCAGTTGTGTGCTGTGTTGTGTGTGTGTGTGTGTGTCTGCTAAAAGGTGGCGGCAACTGATTCAGAGCTTTTTGATGTCTGCTTCAGTTTTTTCCTCTTTTTTTTTTGTGTTTTTTTTTATCGTTTCTCTTTTTCCATTTTCTTTTGCATTCAGCACAAAGCCTAAGCACTTTATATATATGCATGTATGTGTTAGGTGTGTGTGTGTGTGTGTCTCTGAGGCAATGAAGTGCATTTGAAGCACACTTGATGCACGTACAGCACGCAGCGCCTTTTTTAGACGTATTGTAAATGACTGCAAAGAGCAAGGAAAAGAGAGAGTAAAAGAAAAGAGGCAAAAGGGGACACGCGGTTCGTTAGTTCACAGGCACAGGACATAGAATAGGACACAGGACAGTTAAGGACAGACAGGAAGTGTATCTGTATATGTGTGTCTGTGTGTGTGTGTGTGGTCGTCTGTTTGATAAGTGGCAGCAATTTTTTGTACTCAGTTGCTTCTGTTGATTCTTCTGCTGCTGCTGCTGCTGCTGCTGCTACTGTTGCCTAGTGTCACACTACGTCATCTTTTCGCTTGATACATTCTTCATTCAATTTTTTTTTTGTCTGTTTCTACTCTCTGTGTGTGTTCTCTAATGAAATTGTTAATTTTTGTTAGCAAAGTCACGTACACGATGTGTTGATGAGAGCTGAAGAGCCACGTTGCTGTTGCCCACTGGCAATTGGCAGAGTACATCCAACCAAAGACAAACTAGAGAAGCTTATGCTGATGTATGTATGTATGTAGGTGTTCGTTTTTAGGCTTCAAGATGGTTCAGTCACTCAGTCAGTTTGTCCTGCTTCTTCTGCACACTCATAAGTTAAATGGCCCTTGTTGTTTTTATGGCCCCGTTTTTTTTTTTATCCCCCACCCACGCCCCATCTTCGACGTATTTATGAGAGGAGAGCAACAGTTTCAGTTTCAGTTTTTGTATTGAAAAGTTGAGCGTGATTTGTCTATGCCATCACTTCTTGAAGGCATAATGTTGTTGCTGTTGTTGCACGTGCAACGTGTAACGAAATGAACCAAACACATCAACACACAGACCGAAAAGGGAAAAAATCGAAAAAGTCGCATTGCAGCAAATTTTTTCTGTTACGCTTGCCAAGAAAAAAGGGAGAAAAGTAAGAAGAAGCAGTTCCCTGGTTTTGGCCATTAATACCATTTACCCCTACTAGCCACCCCTCTCTCTGCCTCAGGTTTTGCCTGGCACGTAGCCCATTCTCGTTTGCTATGTGTAGTAGTGTAGTTTTGCCCAAAATACATATTACGTATACGCCAAGTGGCTCGCTCGCTAGCTGAACTGACTGTCGCGCTTCACTCCACTCCACTCTTTGTTTGGAATTGCATTTTATTCAAGTTGCTTCATTTTTTTTTTGGTTCCTTTTTCCTCTCTCTCTTTTATTGTATTTATGCACAAGGGCAGAACGAAACAAAACTCCAAAAATGGCAAAATGTCTGCGTGGCATGCATATTCTTTGCTCTCTCTCCTGTTTGACTCTCTCTCTCTCTCGCTCTCACTCTCTGTTTTCGTTTATTTTTTGTTGTTTTGCATAAATTAAATTGCCTGAAAATTTCATTACAACAACAATTAAGTGGAGATTTGTGGAAGAATTTGAATTTTTATGGCAACGCAAAAGACCAAAGAACCAAAAAAACCAAAGAAAAGAGCTCAAATGGAAACCAAGCAGAAAAATAAAATAAATCCTTTAAAATTGCTACAAAATTAGTTAACATTATTCTACTAACTCTACATCCTTAACCCCACACACCTCTTTTATGCCCTTCTCTAGGTTTTCATTTCTCTAGGACAACCGAAATACAAAAAAAAGTGTTTTCAATAAAGGCAGAACACACACACACAACACCCAACAAAACCCCATCATCAGCTTTCATCTTTGACAAAGGTACACATGGCGTATACGTAATCTGTTTAAATACACAATAAATAATCACAACAACAACAAGAAAAGCAACAAAAGGGCAGCAGCTGCTCCATATGCAGCAGCAAAAAAGAAATTTACATAAAAACCAAAGCCGGAACAATGTGCGATATAATGCAAAGTGGATTGGCCAAGGGTGGAGATGTTGGAGAGAAGAGAAAGGAGCTGCACGTTCTCTAGATGTTTGAGTGTATGCCAGCAAGTGTGTGTGTGTGTATTTTGGGTGGGCAATCATGAACATGCCATAATGTTCTGTGACCACGACTATTAAATCAACACGCGGCGCCAAGGCTTGCAAAACTCTGGCCACACTCGGGTGCGGCACGCACACACACACACTCACACACATACATGCCTCCCCTGCCTCCTCTATACACATACAAACACATTCACACACACATATTCTAAGGGCTGGCAAAAATATATATTTCCATATGATTTATTATTATTTCGTGCGGTTTTTACGCTATTATTTAAATTTTAAATAGCTGTAAAGTGCACACATACACACACATATATAATACACGCGCGTTCTCACACGCACAGAATACACAAATACACACATATAGACAAGCAGTTACTGAGAGAGTCCTACATACACCCACTAAAAAAATGCTTTATAGAAGTTACGATGAGCGTTTGTTGTTGCTGTTGTTGCTGTTGTTGTTTTTGTTGTTGTGTCATTATTATTATCGTGCATTGTTTGCTTGTTGTTGTTGTTGTTGGTGCTGCTGTTGTTTGGTAGCCATTTTGTGGTAAATAGAGTCGTTTAAATGCATACACAGAATGCATCCACTCATATCCTCCAATCCCACCATTTGCTCTTTCTCTCTCTCTCTCTCGCCATCTCTCTCTTTGTTTATTTGTTTGTATGTGTGTTTGTGTGTGTGTGTATGCGAAGTAGCGAGATTTTATAATAACATTCATAATGCAACGTTTGCATGTCATTGGCAACAAGCAGCGTCAGTGGCAGCAATAAAAGCAACAACAATGAAGACACGCAAATTGCAATTTTTACATAGCATACTTTTCAGGGCTGCTTGCTGCCTGGCTTCCAGCAGCTCCCTTCTTTCCTCATTCGCTTGCTCGCCACTCTCATCATAATAATGTAATAAAAAAATAAATAAATAAGTGAATGGCTCCCTACATCCCATTACTCCCCTTCGCTAGCAGTTAGCTCCAGCTCCAGTTCCATCAACAACAAACTGAACAATAACTAATGGAAAATTTACCTAAAATGTTTTTCAATTTAATTTTTTCTTTTTCTTTTTTTTGAAAAAGTTCAGCTGTAATATTAAGAACCTTTCTATGAAGACGTTAAGTTTTTAAAAGGATTTTTCATTCGATTTTTGCTTAATTTATTCAAGTTATCTTGGCTAAAGGTAAAAATATCACCTCAATATTATAAAGTTCATCAAATTGGTATTAAGCTGTTTCTTTTAAACTTAAAGTAAAATTGGTATATGTAGACCTAAATCAGAAATCTTACTCATTAAAGCATTTGAAACCTTTGTAAAACTCTAGATAAACCAAAGGAACCAAAAAGAAATAGGAAAATTGTGTATTTATGTATTGACCTCGAGCAGGCATATGAAAAGTTTGATATAAAATTATTATACTTATTAAGAAATTAAATGCAAAACTTTGTTACTAAAGCATTTGAAATTACTTTAGTTACACTTTTATATTATTAATCAAGAAATAGCTAAAAAGTTACTATCAATATTATCAAAAACAAAAGAATACTTTTCCAATAAGTTTACCCTACAAATATAATTCCAGTCAATAGAAATCTCACCTAACATGAACTTTTCTTTCAATATTCTCTGCATAAGCAATAAGATTAAGGAGGAGGAGGAGGCATAAACATGTAGCCAGTTGTTGGACTTAGCTGCGAATAATCCCATGCTTAATGAAGTCTCTGGAGGTCGAACAAGAACGACAATAAAAGGCGGTCTCTGGCTCACTTTCTAAACCATAGCAAATGGCATATAAAATGTTAGATCAAAACAAAGTCCAGTTGTAAAAGCGACAAGTTATTTTTATGCCCTAATAATAAAATTGGTCAAAAAGTGCGTAAGTGCAGAGAAAGAGAAGAAAAGCTGTTTTTTCTTTCAACCCCATAAAGTACATAATTTTCTCATCAGCGTTTTAGCCAAGTTAATCGACTGTGGTCTGCATTTTTCCATGTTTCTCTAGGTTGTTTAACTTAGGTGTCAGTGATTGAATTGAAGGATATATCATTGGTTAGTGAAAAAATTCTAAGGAGAAAGGTATGTAGTTCTATAGAAGATAGTAAAAAGAAAGGTGAATTAACTATTTACTTCTTTTAGTTTTAGAGAACAAAAGTATTGAATAGTATTAGATCTAAAATGATTTGAAATATGTTTTATCTGTTTGTTAGCTTCAGTCAGAGCTTAGGCCGCCACGGGGTCAAAATTGGGCGTTATTTGGCCAAGACAAAGGAAGCCAAGATTGCAACTAACATTTTATTTTCAACTTTAATCTAAATTTAACAATTTTTCTACTAAAATTAAAAGTTAAATTTAATTTCAAATTGAATTAGATATAAAAATGAAATGATAATTGATATTTTCTAATCAAGTGTTATATCTCTATCTTGTATGTTGTTTAACTGCCATCAGTTGCTTTCCTCTGTGTGTTCAAATATGTTGGCTACTATTCCCATTTTGGCCATTATGGGTTAAAACATTTCATGTTCGATTCGAATGGCCAAGTTTCTGGCTCAAGTTTCAGGCTCATTACTTGACACAGCTCTCACGATAAGCGTGTGTGTAGAGCTCGAATTGCTCCTCTCACTCTTCGTCACTCTACCACTCGGTGTGTCTTTGGCGCTTAGCGGATTTTGTGACAAGCCAAGGCAAATGGCAGTGTTCCGCCCCACATTTCAGCTCATAGTCTCCCCCTCCCCCCCCACTCATGTCAAACCAATCATTTGTAATGTGGCTCATGTTGAGCTCTATTGATTTTATTTCGTCTTCGTTTTTCCTATTCTAGCCAAAAAGACAAAAGTTATTAGCAGCTGAAAGACATTAAGTGACAGAGATAGAAGATAGAAGACAGTCAAACTGAATGATGAAATTGAAAAATTCCGCATACAAAAACAAAACCAAAAAGAGAAGAAAAAAGATCGGCACGCGGCTATGCAACCGAACAAATTAAGCAAATTAGCTCCGCGAAAGGAAGCTGCCGCATAAATGTTACTCAATGTCAGCATGGCGTATACTTAATATTACAAATGTGAGTGGAACACAAGGGGAAACTTTTCTTGCGGTTGGTTTCGGTTTTTTTTTCTTCTGTTTGGCCTGCAACATAAAGCAAATAAGAAATTTTTATTGTTGCCACGCTTCGCAGGCATTCCACGCTGTGTTTCATATTTGTGGCAACAAAATATATGCAAGACACACCACAGAGAGGGCTAAAAGGAAGATGGAGGGAAAACGCAGAGGCAAGTCCTGGTAAAAGTAAAACAAATAGAAATTTATTGCCTGGAATTTATGACAATTTATTTTTGGCATTCCTGTTTTTGTTTCCATTTTTTTTTTTGTTTGCTTTGTCGTTGTTACTTTTGGTTATTGTTTCTTATGCAGTTGGTTGCATGTGGCCAAGTTAGTGGCAAGTGAATGTGGCATGTAAAATCAAATACGAGAGTAAATTGATTCAAGTACAAGTTATTGCATTTAGTTTCTTCATAAAACTACATGACTTAAATGAATAAAGGAATTTGACTTAAACTGTTTAGTCTAGTCTAAAAACTATTTGAAATTCAATTAAATTTTGCCGCAGTAAACTTTTTTCAACTTTGGCAACTTTTGTTGTAGCATTGAAGAAATTTAAGGACCCAAAACAAAAATTTTAAACGGAATGTCAAATATTTTTTCAACTAGGTTGAAAAAATGAACTGAAAATCTGTAGTTTAGTTAGGCTACAAACTTGGCTAGGCGCAGATAACCAAACTATACCCTTTCTCGTTCTGTTTTTTTATGTTTGGGGCAGAAAAATGTTTTCGATATTTTATAAGAAAGAGGAAGTAGCTATTGGGAAACTTTAATGCAGAATTTTTTCTAGTGGAACTGAGGAGAGACCTGCAGAGTATACGAAAATCGGTTAGCTGACTTTATTTTTCACCGCACTAGAAGTGTGGGAAAAAAGGCTACTATATCCATTTTTTCGTTCACAATGGCTAAAAACAAGGCCTTAAAACAATCCTCCATCTGTCCTCTTCTCGTTTTTTATGCTCTGCTACCACCTGCCACGCCCGCTCCCACCTAAGCCTCCTTTCCATTCGTTCCCCACCCATCGTCGAGCTGGATAGTTGGTTAGGTTTTTCTAATTCTTTTTTTGTTTTTTGTTTTCTGTGTTCACGAGGCCAACAAGCAATGGCCATGGCAAACATTTGTTGGCACATGTTCAAAAATACAAGCTACGAGCCCTTTCTCTACCTCTCTCCCCCTTCTCATTGATATAACTTCTATCTCTCTATTTCTCATTTCTTTCTCTGTGTGTGAGTGTGTATGTGTATTATTTCTATATGCATTTATTTTTTTATTTTTCTTTTTTTTTTTGTCTTTTTGCCGTTGGCACTTACGATTGCCAAAAACTTTGCCAAACGCTTCGAAACGTCGACTGCAACACTTAAAATACATTTTACTTTTGGCCCAAAAGTCCTTAGGACCATCTCTTCCTCTTTCCCCTTGTTCTGGTCTGCGTCTAATTCGATTAAAATGTTGTAAATTATTGCACTCACATGGGGTGCAAGTGTGTGTGTGTCTGTGTGTGTGTGTGTGTGTGTGTGTGTGTGTGTGTGTGTGTGTGTGTGTGTGAGGGAGAAGGATTCTTCTGTTGGCCATATTACATAATGCTTTATTGAATTTGCAATTCTTCTTCTCACTCTCTTCCCTCTCCTCGCTCAAGCTCTCTCTCCTTGTTGAAGTGGTGGCAGGAAATGTGTTTTCAATGAACGTTTTGTGTGCGTTTTTCGGTCATAAATCTCTGGGCAAATGCCTTGAGTTGAAATTGAATTGCAATTCCTTGACATTGCCAAAAAAAAAGAAAACGAAGAAGAAGCGTTTCAGCATACTAAAATTTTCTCCAAAAATAAATGCGTATACGCCTTGTAGTACCTACTCCGACCCAAGCAGGCGGCGTCGGTAAGGCATGCATAATGGTTTCCATTCATTTAGTCATTTACGCATTCAAAGTATGACAGGACTAAAGAGGCAGAGACAGTATGGTATCCTGGATGGGGCATGCCACATGGGGAATATCAATGTGCAATCAAATGTGGTAATTTAATTTATTGTTTATTTGCCATAAATCGAAGCAAGTCCAAGTAGTAGATGGAGAACAACAACAAGTAAGATGGAGCGAGGAAAGATGAGGGATTTTGGTTGCGGCGGTAGGAAGGAAGGTTCGGTAGAAGGGCAGAGGCAACATCTGCCTGCAGGCAAGTAAATAAATAATTTGTGTCTATGCAAATTGAAATTAATGTTTATGCCTCCAGTTCCTTCTGATTTCCTTCTGTTTGTTTGTTTGCTTCCTTGCTGGCCCACCCCCTTCCCACATATCCTTCGCCACCACTTCGATTTCTGCTTGCCATCTTCTTCATGTCCATTTTCCTTATGTCTTTGCCTTCTAATTTCTTATCCTGAAATCACTCACCTAAGAAACACCGCCCAGCCCAGAGTCACTTCAAGAGTGTGAGAAGTCTTCTCTGCCTGGTTCTTCTTGTTAGTTCCTGAAATCAAATTAAAACCGAATATTAGTAGGAAAAATCGTTAGTTGATTTTTTTTTGTCTGGATTGTACAACTTAATTAAAACCATATAAATAAACCAATTTTAATTAAAAATCAATCAAAAGAGGCGCGAAAGCGCAGTAAAAAAAAATACACAATGGGCCAAAAAGCGTTACCAATTGACATGTAAATTAAATTTTCTCGAAACACTTAAAACTCGATTCGATTATGCATATTTCATTAAACACAATGTGCAAAATGAATGAAAAATGGCCAGAACACACACACACACAGGCACATACAGACACACACATCTGCATACATAAATCATTTAATTGTTTCTAGATTTTTGCACCTGCCCAATTTTCACACACGTCGAAAAAAAGTTTATGTGGGTGTTTAAGAGGGAGGTGTGTGGTGGAGGGGAGCGACAGAGGTCACTATGTGTGTGTGTGTGTGTGTATAATTGTATGCGTGGACAATATTTATTATTTATGGTCCTTCGGACAGGAGCTCGTTGTAACTTTTAATTGTAATTTAAAATGCAGTTTCGAGTGCGTCTCTTTTTGTTTGAGTTTCGTTTTAAATTAATGACTTCTGATTTGTGTTTCGTTTTTCTGTGTTTTTTTTTTCCTTTTTGCATTTACGCAATGTTAAGTTAAAGCTCAGTTAGTGACTTATGCCCCATTTTCACGACCTCTCTTCCTCTCTCTCTCCTTCTCTCCGTTTCTCAAGCGAAAACAATTGAACTAATTTCCCACTAGACTCACGAAATGTAACTAGCAAAGGGCAAAAGGGCTTTTCGTATCTAAATTGCAAACAAATCAATTGCAGGAAAAGCCTGAAATTACATTGTCTGCATATGTGCGTGTGTGTACACGTATGTATGTGTGTGAGTGTGTGGGTGCGTATGACTCTGTATGCCATTAAATATGCAATAAATGTTTTTCGGACTGCAAAGTGCAAATGAATTTGGTTTACATACACATTTTGCGTTGCCTTGACACTGCTTCTCCTTTTCTGCCTCTCACTTTGTCTCTCTCTCTGTCTCTCTCTCTGACTCTGTCTCTGTCTCATTTGAAATTCTAATTGCATTGGCCGTGTCTCTGAATTTCAATTTGTGGATAATAAACTGTCAATAAATTAAATTTTCCTCTATTGTTGTTAAGCTGATTTTAGACTGAACGCCCACCTCCTATCTACCTGTATGCAACACATTTTCTAGGCTAAAAAGTTTGTGAGGCTCAAATGTCACGCATTTCCGTATGCGGTTCCATGGCTTAATGGCCGCAGGATCTAGTATCCCCTCCACCCCTGACACCAAATCCCTGTCCCAGTCTTCAAAGTTGACAGTTTTGATGGGCGGGCAGCAAGTGTTTGGTTATTAGCACGAAATCATGGCGTGTTGCATGCATCCAGGCGTGTAAGTATGACAGCCCAGACAAACGCCTTTAGGGAACAGAATAGTGAGAGAGAGAGAGAGAGAGAGAGAGAGAGCGAATACAAAGACAAAGAAGAGAGGGGCGGTGATGGTTGGTGGTGCCACGCCCATGCTTTTGATGGCTATAAATCAGCTTCCGTTTCCTTTTTGCCTTGGCGCATACCAAAATGCTGGAAATCAACATTTAATCAATGACGATGATGACGATGATTTTGTTGTCGTAGTTAAACCATGCGTAAGAAGCATTGAAATTTTCTTTGGTAGACACGCCCACCTAAAGGCTCCCTCATTATTTATAATCACTCACATCCGGAGGCAGTTCCTTCAGTAAAGACTGCCTGCTCATTCACCCCTCTTATGCTTCAATAGAGAAAAAGCAAGCAAATAGGCAGAAAAAGCAAATAACTGAAAGTTAACTTTGATTTTAAGATAAAACTTGTATTCTTCTCTCAGTAAGAGGCAAGTTTTAATAAAGCTATCTATATATCGCAAAAGTATGTTGTGTGTTCCGATTTTGATTTGTTTAACAAAGAAGCAATAAACTTTTATGTAGCATACTTTTCGTGTCTCGTATGCTATAGAGGAATAACTTAGAGGACTTGTAAAGGTAAATTAAAAAGTATTATCAATAAAATCGAGTTGATTTGCTTTAATTATAATCAAAGATTGGTAGTGCTTAACAGCAACATTAACAACTAGAAATGTTATAAGATAAAATAATATTATAGAATACTTATTGGATCATATATGCTTTCAACTGTCTTTGAATCAAATGTATTTATCGTGGTAGTAACTAATAACAGTAAGTTTCGTATGAAATAAGTAAAAAACAAGCAAGAAATCTAAAAGTCCTTTATGTATGTAGCATACTTTTACGATCGAATATTCTTATTAAACTTCGCTAGATTAAAGCCTTTACTCTATTTAAAATATTTCAGTACAATTAATGTCATGTCTTATGAGATCTTTAATATGTTTCGCTGGTGTAGAAAAATATAACAGAAAATAAAATATATCTATAGTATACTTTTTTGAGCACATGTGCTCACTAGACTGTACTGAAATGAAATCTCGACGTCAAGATATACACATTTTTGGTAAAGTTAATATCGGTACGCAACATTTCCTCCTGCTGAAACCTGAAAGAGCAATCTTTTATTCTGCTTTCGTAACCAGAAAAGGAACCCCAAAATGAAATCTTTATTGCCTACTTTTGTGGACTGTCGACAGAAAAAAAGGGAACCTTTTTTTTGCAACAAGAAAAAAAATAAGAAAAAAGGAAATACATGCGGTTTGTTTAGCCTTCTTACTTTGATTTTGTTTAACTTGAGTCCCAAAATGGGCAAATAGCCTTTAGGGTTCTTTAATTTGCCTGTTGTGCCAACGAATCTCACGGTTAATGATGCGACCCAAGACCAGATCAGCAGAGCACAGAAAGATGTCAAAGAGGAATGTTCTGGCTCATTACAAAAGGAAAAAAAAGTTATCTTTCAAAGGGAGATAAAACTGATGGAGGAGTAGGGAGGAGAGTGTGAACGAGCTGTCGCCAGCAAACGGCGCCAGGACTTTATGCAATTATCATAATAACAATGAAGGCGCTCAGCTTACAGCTCACACAGCTCTCAGCGTCTCGTTCAAAGTAAATTGTAGAAAGCAAAGCAAAGTAAAGTGAAATGAGAATGTTGCACAAACTTTTCGAGTGCATAATTTCTACAGTTTGTTTTTTGTAGTCTCGCACACACACACACATATAATGAAATAATTGCTAAAGGCGGGGTAGAGTAAGAGAAGTGATGAAGAGAAAGAGAGTGCGAAAAGCCAAAAAAGATTGCCAAGAATTTTCATATTTTTGCTTGAAAAGCAAACTTTTTACTTCGTACATAATTTAATAAGTAATCTGGTTGTGCACAGGCTCCTTCCATTGCAATTTATGCGCCTTGCAGAATATTCAATTTTCACACACACACCCAAGTACACACACACACTAGCAGAGAAAACGAGAGAGATATATAGAGACTGAAATAGTTAAAGTTTTCTTGTAGTAAATTCTTTTGGCTTAGCTTAGCTTAATTGTGAGCATAAACTTGGGCTTATTGGCAGGCCAAAAGATAAATTTCGAGCCTTGTAATTGAGACCGACCCTGAAGCAGAAAGAATCGCAAAGACCATTTGCAGCTAATAAATTGCAACACACTTCTCATCCGCCTCCCCGTTCCCATCTCACACATACACCCTCTTGTATTCACTTTTTACATATGTATTACATGTGTAATTTGTGCTGAGAATGTAACGAAATTAGAAGTTTTACAGGCTCAAAGTACATACATATAGAGAAATGAAATGGATAGAATAAAGAGCAAAAGATGTATCAAAGAAGATTACCACGAGGTGTATATACCCTTTCAAATAGTTGATTATTATAGGAGTTTCATTTGTTTATTTACCACACCTTCTTTTCATATCTCTTTTACAACTAAATCGATTAGGGAAATTCTATACTTTGATTCAATCAAGTAATCAAACCTTAAGAAGTCCTTTGTTAATCACTTAGTAGTCACACATAGTCTATCTCTTTCGCACACATACTTCTTATGTAAACCATATAATGTAGTGGCCATTTCTAATTAACCTTAAACATTTAATATTTGTAATAGAAAGCGAGAATTTCAGGGTTATAGAAACAGAGAGACATATCTTAATATTAGTGTAATAGAAAGAAATTGACGAATAACAGAAATAGTCAATCTTATAAACCTTTTTTTCACTTTAATATCCCCATTCACCCATTCAAGTGCAGGGTATTAACATAAAAAAAAAAGAAAAAAAGGAAAAAATAAATAAGTATAAGAAACTTTTTTTGCAAATCTCTGGAAAAGGAAATGAACTGCATGGAGCAGGAAGAGATGCATGCCACCAGGCGAATCTACACGTCCCTCCTCACTCACTCTTTTGGTTGCAACTTTCACCCACACATTGAAGATAGATAGCAAGTTGAATCTCTGGGCAGATTAACTTGTAGCAGAGAACACAAACATCGTCGTCGTCGTCGTCTTCATGGCTCGCTGAATGCCGCACAAAATGCAGTTGAAGAAATTGAAAAAGTTGTCTCCCCCCTTCCGCACCCTCTCTCTCTCTTTTCCTGTCTGTGTGCAAAAGGAAAATTGCTGCATGCACACATCAACGCCCTTGGCCACGCCTTTCTGCAGCTGCCCCTCACACATTCACATACATACACGCTGGCAACATGTGTTGCTTAACGCCCTCCGCTTGCTGGGCATGAACTGGAATGGAATGGAATGGATATCCTTTTGCCTTAAATTACACAACTTGACTGCTATAAAATTCAAATTAACTCTCTCGCTTGGCAGAGGCCAACAGTGTGTGCAAATGAACGGGATGAAGGGAGGCGTAAGAGGGGTGAGAACAGGCTTACTCTAATATGAAAAACGAAAACAAATCTTAATTAAAAATTATTGTTGACATTTTGGCACAGCCTCGCAGTAGCAGCTCCGTTCCCTCCTCTCCATCCCCTTGCTCTTCTCTGAAGTTGTGCAGTTTTTTTATGCACTCGGTCTGTCGGGTTTTTTTATACATTTTTTTATAGCCAGCGTGTGTGTGTGTGTGTGTGTACTTGTGTGGGTGTAAATTTGAGTGTGTACATATGCGTAATTCGCATGAGTAGGCGACTAACGAGCCAAAGTCTCGGAACTCGGGTGTGGCAATTAATACAAGTAAAATCCAACTTCAACAAGTGTTTAAATGTTTAAAAAACAAAATGAAATAATTTATACCTTCTCCCTTAAGGCACACCCCTTTTTTGTAAGGGGAGTGTGTTAAACAAGAACATTTAGCAAATATTTTGCTTCTATATGGCTTTTTTTCAAATGAAAAATGAAATAGGACTTCAGTTAATATTAACATTAACCCAATTAACAAATCTTATGAATAGAGTTACTAACACTAGAGAAAAGCAAGCAGTCCTAAAACTACCTAATACCTAAATGGGGTGTTTACCAACACTTAAGCGTATGAAAAAGAAGGTGAGTAGCAAGTTTAAGCCTCAATTTGTTGTGAAATTCCTCTAAGTAGTTATAAACGGTGAAGCTAAATAAATAAATAGAAGACTTTAAATTTGAGTTTTGAAAACTATAAATTAATAGAACACTAATAGAAAACTAATTAACAGTGTTTATAGAGAGAAACAGAAGAATTGATAAAATAGAAGTAATCCGTAATCCTTAAATTTCCTACTTCAATTGCTTTTGGAAACCATATGATAGTCAACGAGAGTTAGAAAAAGGAATTTACTTAAACAACAAATTCGACTAATTAATGTTCGATAGAGTTTTCTTCCGTTTATAAGAACTCACCCAGTAGTTTTGTCTCCCAAAGTAAGTAAAGTCACATTTATTTTTGACAGTCGCACCAATTAGTGAATATCTATTACTTTATCTGTGTACCTTTTCGAATGACTTTACGAAAGTTTTTACGCTTCTGAAGTAATTTCAAAAAGTTGAGCATGAAAAAGTGAAGCAAAATTATCTTTTGCAGGTGACAAAGACATTTTCACTTTGCTTTCGCAATTCGCAATGCGGTGAACCACTTTTGCCGCAGTTAAGTGACTCTGACTCATATTTCTTTGGCCTTAATCAGCTACTTGAAATGCTTTTCGTACTCTTGTGCAACATGTACACACACACACTCACATTGGGGAAACACACACAAATTGCCCAAGTTTTTGTGGACATAACAACAGCAAGTAAGAAAATTAAAAGCATACTTTTCGGCGACTTTGCTGCAAGCAACCGCACGACAATGCAATAAAAGTAAACTTACTTGTCGAGCGCAAACAATTGAGCAACTCATTGAAGAAGAAAATCAAAATGCAGTGATAAAAACCAATTGAAAATGCAGAAGACAGTAAGACATAGAAGGCGAGAAAGAGAGAGAGAGAAAGGGAGATAGATAGATAGCGACAGAAACAAAGGAGAAGTAGAAAACTTTTGCCCAGAGAAACATGTTTGTCTCTTGTATATTGAATGTTTATTTGCATGCGACAAGTAGAAGGAGAAGCGTGTGTGTGTGTTTAGTGTGTGTGTGTGCCACTGGTGAAAAACTTTTGCCAGGAGGTTAAAAACGGAAAACGGGTCGTTGTTGTCGGCAACAAGGGGTTAAACGCGTTCTTAATATCACATAAAAAAAGAAAGTAAAGTGGGAAGGAAGCAGGGAAAAAGCTAGAAAGAAGAGTAACAAAGTTAAACCAAAAACTTTTAGCTGCAACAAAAGTTTGGAGTTGGCTCACTAACAGAGCGAGAGAGAACTCGAGACTGAGGGAGAGAGAGTGGGTTGGGGGAGGGAGACCAACTTTAAATTTCAAAATGGCCGTTCCCACAATTGACTTTAAGTAAACTTTAATAGAAATTTAAAAAAGAAATCAAATTTCCTTTACCACGGTGAATTGTTGCTGTGGCACGGAGACAGCAGGGTCGAGCAAGGGAAACACCGTTGCCTTGGGGGAAACAAACGACTTGGGGGTGAAGTGCTCCCTGCCCGGCCTGCAAGTTATGGCCTAAAAGGCACTTATTCTAATGCCTGGCCATAAAATATGCATTTTGTGTAGGTGAATTTCATTAAAATTACATGGAAAAATCAAAGAAAATGCGAGCGGTAAATGCAAATCAAAGGAAAACAAAAAAATGCCTAACAAGGCAAGGCAATAACTAGAAAGCAGTTTATTGAAATTTATATGGCAGTTTTTTGAAAGGTTTCCACCACCATCAGCTAGACTGTTGGCTGGCCAATAACCATTTATGCATATATTATATATTCTTGTTCAGCATCGACTTGCTACAATTTATTGCTAATTTATCTGTTCTTTCTGTCTCAGTTTTTCCTTTTCTAATTCAATTAATTGACTTTTGCCTACAGAATATGTTAAAGTCGAAAAGAACTAGAGTTCTAAGTCATTTAAGTCTTATTTTGTTATATATTTTAATGGTAATATTTAAGTATTTGTCGTACAACTTTATCTAGAAATATTTATGGTATTTTCTCACATTGATAATGATGATGAATTGAAACAACACTTTAAATCATTTAACTAAACAAAAATACGACAAGATTTTCCTTGAAACATCTGTTTTTCGTTTTCGTTCTCAAACTTGGAGTTCCTTCATAAAACTTAACTCATTTAGTCATTAATAAAAATTGCATTTCCTAGTATTCTTTTTTGGCTACTTAAACCATATCTTAGCCCTCAATGACACTAAACAAAGAGTAAAGAGTACACTGGCTATAGACATTTAATTTAATTCATTTAAAAGTTAAATCTCTTGCCATATAATGACTAAGTGGACGGGGGACTGAGGATAAGGCACGTTGCAAGCTCATAAAATTAGTGAGAAACTTGTTTTAAAACAACCAAGCAAACAAATGAAACATTAAAACCGAAATTACTATACAAAATAAAAAGAAAAATTGAGGCAAACAGAGATTGGCTTGATGGTAAAGAGAGGATAAGGAAGGGGCGTTCCCCTTTCCGTTGAAAGGGGACTACAGGGGTTTCAAGTGTCTGGCCACGCACACGCAATTTCAGTAATTAGCTCGTTGAATCTGCTAAAGTTTTATTTATATTTAATTCGTTTTGTTTTGGTTTTTTGGTTTTTAGTGCGAATTTCCTAGCTAATTAAAACTAATTGTGAAATAAATGTGAAATTTTTGTATATATGTATTTACCTGAAATAAAACCATAGAAAACTCTGGTTTAGAATCATCATCATCTGCAATAAAAGAGAGGGAGAAGCATAAATATTAATAATTCCAAAATGCATTTGCATAACCAATTCTTGGTATAATAATAATTTTTAGTTTTTTTCAAACATCGACCATATGACTTTTGGTTTGAGTTTCGGTTATTCTACGGGAATATTTTTGTGTTGTGTGGCTTTTTGTCTGTTGCCTGCTGCCTCGAGGCAGCTGGCTCGACCTTCAGTTCAGTTCAGTTTTGTTCGTTTCGTTGTGTGTGAGAAAATGTGCACCTTTTGCCAAGAAGTTTTTTCTTTGCAACGAGGCACGCAAAAGGAACGAGGTTAAGGAAAAATAGGCACAAGGCGAAAACGGAAAATGCCAAGGAGAAAGAAAAAAAAATGGTGAAAGCAAAAAAAAAAAAAATACTTAAAGACGCCATAGGTAAAATATAGTTTTCCCTGGTTCGATTTAGTATTATTTAGAGCTTCGGTTTTTCGGGGGGTAAATAAATAAATATAAATGCATTTTTGTTGCATATTTTACATAACAATTGGCAATAGCTTCAGCTTCAGCATCAGCATCAGATCCGCTTCTACATATCCCTAAGGGGGATCCTTCAGGCACAATTGATTTAAATGTTTGCGCACATGTTCAGAAGGACGACAAAAAAAGAATATATATATATGTATACGTGTATGAAAACGAATGGTTGGAATTGCAAAGAATTTCATGTAATATTATGCAAAATGGTAACCAGAAGGCGACAATGCGGATGTGGATGCAGATGCAGATGCAATTGTCGCAACATGTCGCCCAAAAATTCCCGATCCAATCCCATTTTGGCCCCCCTCTCGCCACATAGTCACGGCGACGGCGTCAACAACATTTTTCCAACTCAATTACCAGGCAGAATCCAGCCAGCCAGCCAGCCAGTCAGCGAACGAGCGCTGCAGAACGTGTGCGGCATTTGAAAAAAGGCAAATCTCAAGCGGCAAAAGTTGCACAATATTGACAAGGGGCAGAGGGATTTTGATGTCAGAGATCCCCTCCAACCGCCGTCACCATTCTCCTCACTCTCAATCTCTTGAGTAAGCTAAGGCACGTGCTGGTTGTCTGCTAAGGTAGCTTTCGTTTCTTATTTGCCTGCCACAAATAGAGAGAATGAGAAGGAGATGAAAATGCGGACTTAGCCACACGAGTTGTGGATGCAGATGAAGAACAAAAAAGCAAACAACACCTTGCACTAATAAATAAACACTGGAACGAGCTGCAGCACAAGGTAAAGCTGAGCTAATCACTCATATAAATAAAATTCACCCCAAAAACCAAACAACAAAAGCACCAGCCATTGCCAACCTGTCATGCAGCTGCAATTCATCTGCCTCTCACCTTTTCCTCTTCCTGCTCCTCCTCATCATCATCTGGTTGCTGGTGCTGTTTGGCATATGTAAATTATGCCAGTGCCAAGTCAGGCACTTAACTCGAATGTGTCTGCCAGTCAGTCAGTGAGTCAGTCACTCAGTTAGTCAGTCGGCAGCCTTATATCCTTTTGCATCGTTTGCATCCTTTACATCCTGCTGCTGATTACAAAAGTCAACTTGCCCCACTCATACGGACCTTTCTCTCTCTCTCTCTCTCGATGTGTTTTTCTGTTTGCTACTTGCAGTCGAGTGAGCAAATACTTTATTAACACAATTTTTCAGCCCTCATACTCTCTCCTGCTTCCCGTATCTCGCTCTGGCTTTTTGGGGTTTTTGGCCACAATTTACAGTGGACTAAAAGTTATTGAAGTTTTGAAGTCATCAACTGAATAGTTTGCCTACTGTCTTTGGGCTGCTGGGCCTTGGGCTGATATCTAATGAGCAGAAGACATCATCTAAGCCTCTTTGCATATAAATATATCAGGACGAGGTTGGCTCAATAAACTTTAAAAGAAATATTCTCTATAAATCTCATGAAAATTTTCATCACTTCAGATGCAAGAACGAAGTTTAGCTTGATACATTTAACTTTATTTCTTAACATTTTCCCCTCTACCTAATAACAATCCTGATTACAATCCTCAATATTCTTTCAATTTCTTAAACTGCTTTTGGAAAAATTTAATAAAACTCAATTTCCATTTACAATTTCTACTATTAAACAACTCCAACAATTTTAGTTAGCTGACTTTATGTAAAATTAATTGAATAAATCTTTACTGTAAACAAAACATTTTATAATCTTGAAAATAAATGATTAAATATGTAATTAAATATTAAACTATTACTTTCCTTATACAAGAAGAAAGGCACTCGTAGTATTATGTACGGTAAGAAAAAGATTCTATTTACCTGATTTGTGAAACTAATAAAACCTCCCTCGTTTATATATGTACATTTGTGTCACTAGACATACTTGTTTTAATTTTGGTTTACAGCACAAGTGTTCTTTGGCAACTTAAATATTATGTTCTCAAATCTCTATCTGTCTTTTTCTTCCTCTCTCTATTCCTCTCTCTTTCGAACAACATGACGTATGAGCAATGTGTAAGCGGAAGCTGTAATTGATATCTGAGTAAAGATAGTTGAGTGGGGGAATGAAGGACTAATAACCATATTATGTTGCCCTGTTGTAGCAAAATGAACAAGTCAACAAATTTCAGTGCAGGATACATAAATAGATAGATGGATAGATAGATAGATAGATATGTATTTGACTGGAGGAAGAGTCAGTGTCGTCATTGTTAAAGTATCCTGGCAGTAGGGGGAAAGAGTTTACTTTGTGCGGTCTAATCCCCAGTAGAGCTGTCAAATGCAGCTGGAACGTGTCATATTACTTCTGTCCCTCCCCCATTTCTCTTTTCGTTTTTTTTTTGGTTCCCTATCAGTCTTTAGTTGAAGTATTTGTTATTTTTGATTGCTATTTAAATGGCCTGAGTTTCATTTTTGCATATGACCACGCCCTTCCTCTCTTTTCGTTTGGCATTCGTGTCATTTTTTTGGTCGAACATTCTGTTTACTGTCGAAGGGCGAAAGTTAATGGCAGGAACATTGCCTGACTTAGTGTCGGATGTCTATCTATCCATCTATCTATCTATTCATTCATCCATCTATCTATCTAAATATCTATCTATCTATTCGCCTGTCTGTCGCGCCTTCGTTTTTTTTGTCTTCTTTCTGCTTTTTGGTTCTTTTCTTTTTTCGTCTTTCATTCCCTATTTTTGGCCTTCCCTTTCATATGTCAAACACTCTCATGTTGATTTCTGACATAATATTGACAGCTAAACAAATCCAATTATGCCCAACTCCTGCTATGGCCTCTATCCCTCAAAAAAAAAAAAAGAAAAACAGCTAACAAAATATGCTAAATGCTGTTAGAATGTTGGCTTAAAGTTCTCTGCTTAGCCAAGCGCTTTAAATGGTTGTCAGAGATGAAGAGGATGGTGTGGGAGACTGGAATGAGAAGAGCCTTTGCTGATTGCGTAGGTGTGCAATTGAATTATTGCAGTCAATGCACACACAGAAACACACACACAAAAATACAACTCTCTTTCTCTCTCGTTCTGCTCTGACTTCTCCCTCCTACCCTTTGACAACCATAAATATGAAATTTTCAGGCAACCGACTGTTCTGCATTACTCGAATGCAACATTGCACAGTGGTTTAGGTGTGGCAAAAAAATCCCTTAACCGTTTCAAGTTTTGGTTGGAAATATTCTTTAATATTTATAGAAACCTTATTACATAAGAAACGTGATAATGATTGGATGGTTATTCAGGCAGACGATCTGCCAAATTTTTGTCAATTTTTTTTTTAACTTCTTTGTAAGATTCAGCTACATCTAAGTTTCTTCTCAAACGTCAAACGTTTTCATTTCAATTGTTATTATAAAAGGTAAAAAGTAAGATTTACTAAAAATAATCCACTTCATACTTGACTCTAGCAAGACCATAAATTCTCTTATAGAAAAAAGAAAAACTTTCTATTAAAACGAATCACTTATTACAATCTACTTGTATTGAACATTCGGCTAAAATAAAACCACTGTGCATTCTGTGGTTCTGAGTCTAGGAGCCTTCTGCTACTGATACTCATTGGTTTTACTGGATCCCTTCTTGTTACTGCTGCTGCTGCATTTTACGGTTTATTTTTCGGGCATTGAATGCAAATATTGGCATAAATTTGGTCAGTTGTGGTTGTTGGCAAAAGTTCAGGCGGAAATGTGCCTGTCTGCCTTTTGCCTCTTTCTCTAGCTATCTCTTTCTCTCTGATGGTGGGTGTGTCTGACAAACAATACTGACTACCAGCTAGCCGTTTTACTTTCTGGCTATGAAATCGATTGGCTTTCATGAAATTTACATAGGCCACAAATTTATTATCAAACACACAACACACACACATAACAGAAAACCTGGCCGAGAAGCATCAAGCTCGGAAGATAAAGCCCAAGCCGTAGTCCTGTCATTCCCATATGTAACTTTAACTTCTTCTAACCAACATTTCCCACTACACACGGCCACCCCATCCTTTATATTTCTTGTGTGATTTATGTGCTTGTTTTTGGTAGCTCTGTCTCTCTCAGCTGGACATTTATCAAAAAATAAAAATAAGAAGGCCAAAGACAAAAAAAAAGCTTAAACAAAGGAAAAGTTTTTCTGCCTCAACATTTAAATTTTGTTGCAAGAGCGCGGTGGTGGGTAGGAGACCCTTAACGATTTCAGTTTCAGTTTACAGTTCAAAGTTCAATTAAACCTTTTGCACTAAATATTTTCTGTTTATCTTTGCGGCTGACCCAAATCAATAAATTCAAAATGCCTTCAAAATGAGAAAAACTTTTCGGCAGCCCTTGGGTAACGGAAATTTTTTGGCAAAAACAGCAGAAAACTTTTGACGAAAAAACTATGCTAATTTTTTTAGCGCCGTCTTGTCCTAAATAAACCTTGAAAACGAGCAAACCAAAGGAAAATTTACGCTAGCAGCATTTAAACACATTTTAATTAGCCAAATTCACAATCAGTTGCCAAGGCATTGGGGCAAACAGCCTCAAAGTAGGCTATAGATTTTGTTTTATTCCTCTTTTTCTTCATTGGGGTTCTTTATTTTGCGTTGGCCCAAAAGCTACTTATGCCAAATGAAATGATGAAAAGGCATTTCCCATTGATGTTTAGTTGGCAAAACAATTAAGCTGAAAGCAAAGCTGTGTATTGAAGTGGCAGCATGAGAATGAGAGAGCAGTGGAACGACCTACCGCCCCCCTCTCCGAAAAAATAGGGAATAAAAGTGAATAAAGGAAATGAGAAACTCGTAAGTGCCTGACAAATGCAAAAAGAGAATGATGGGTCTTGGCTTCTGACATTTCTCTGTTAGCATTAATAGTTTGGCATTAATTTACGTAGTAGTTCCATGGCAACCAAAAAGGAAGCAACCTCTATTAATTTTGCAAGTCCCTGCTGTACATGGTGGGTGTGGGGCGAAGGGGTATTTAGGGGGCATTAGGCTCACGTTTAAAATGTATGTACACATAAACGCATTAAGAATGTCTGTCATTCACTTGAAGTCCCCCTCTAACCACCATCTTCATATTCCTTATGCCTAATGTTTGCATATGTCTCCTGGTTTTATCTAAGGAGGGAAAGAGAGATCACATTCTCAGCCACTTCTTACCTTCTTGCATAAATAATTAATTTAAAGCATCCTTTTAGGCACTGCTAAAACTGTAGACAAAACTGCTTAAATATGCATAATTACCTGGCCATGTAGAACAAGACAGAGAGAGATAGAACAAGAAGAAGAGGAGGAGGGAGGACAGCAAGTCAAGTAAAGTCAAGTCAAGCCTTAAGATTCAAGTCCGGAAATGTGTGTTCTGCATAAATTTCACTTGAAAAGTCATTGAGAAGGAGCAGTAGCTAGGGGAGCGTCGTTTTGGCATTTCAAGGAAATGTTTCTGGAATTTTCCACAATTGTTGCATACTTTTAGGCCAATTCACCAGCTAAAACTAATTGCCACGTTAAAATAATAAAAATCAGTTTAATGTGCTGCTAATGCGCTTTAAGTCGCCAAGTCAACAACTCGCTACAACAAAAATAACACGCAACATTGTCATAAGGCTAAAGCACACACACACACCCCAAAACACACACAACGCCCTCCTCCCCTTCTCTCGCTATGGCACATACTTGGGCTGGCTCTGAGGCCGGCAGACATTCCCATAAATATAATTACAAATAATAAAGGAAATATTTACAACAATTGTAAATACCTCAACAGCTCGACACGCACGGCCCTCAAATTAATAAACTCGAAATTGGCCCTCCTTCCATCCTCAACCCCTCCCATCTATATCATAGCACCCCGCCCGCTCTTTTCTTTGCCCTCGCATCATTTCAATTTTCGCAAAAAAGGGTCTCCGGGTCTAATTGCCGGGACGACTTCCTGATGATGAGCCGACTCCTGCCTCTCATGACTGCTGTGTATGTGGTGGGAGAGAAAGAGCCCATAAAGACTTCCTGCTTCCCTCTAGGCTGTGTGTGTGTGTGTGTGTGTGTGTGTTTGTGTGTGTATGTGCGTGTATGAAAGCGTGTGAGCCTAAAGAGAGTCACTATGGAAAAATCACATCAAATGTTTATCATAAAGTTATTTTTTCCTTCATAATTTATTGTTAAATCTACAATACGATTTTTAAACAAATAACAAAGCCCAAAATATGCACCAACAAAAAAATAATTAACAAGAGTGTGTTTTTTTCTCATGGAAGTCAATCGCCCTTCGTTTGTTCATTAGGATAATGGGTCCTTAATATGAGATAGTGTTTGAAAAAGTATCAAAAAAGAAATTGTTAATTTGGGAAAATAAGCCTGAAGCTGATGAATATTTTTTTCTTGGTGAATAAGAAAGTAAATATCCCATTTTTTTTATTGCAGCAGGATAATAACTCCAGCATTTGGAAATTCTTTCGTTTGATCTTTAGTCAATTTTTGTTTAGAGAAATAAACTTTAAAGTAAGCCTTTTGAGCTTCAACTAAATTCAGAGTAAAGAAGTTTCGGAACTATCCCGTCGGTAGACATTAATTTAAATTTACTTTACTATGAAAGTATCTATCCACATAAAGACAAAGAATTGTTCATATGCCAAAATATTTGCCTGTTTTGCCCATAGTACATTGAAAGGTCTAAACCACTCATAGGTGGCCAATAAAAAGGCCATGTGACATCTTTTTAACGCATTAGGAAATTAAAGTGTGTGCCTATTTGCATCTGACTTTAACTATTTGATTACTCTATAACCATCTGCACGCAATCGAGTCATCATCAAAGACACCGAGAGAGAGCTTTAGTGAAATGTTAACTCCACTTGACTGGCCAGAACAAAGAATAAATGCACGCCACTTGAGTCCGAAATGAAATTTATGATTAAACCAGACAAAAAAGGACTCAAAGTCTTCGGCCAGAAAGGTAAATCCAATGCAGATCATCTCGGTAAGTAACAGAGTGAGACTGAGAGGGTAACCAACAATTGGGACAGCCATGAGAATGGGCGCAAACGTTTACCGCAGGCCAAATGCCACACTTAAGTGAATTACAAAAGCAGAAACTCTATAGGAGTGGTCGGTCGACCAACCGGGTCGGGTTGGTGGCGGTTGAGCTGGGTTGGATGGGGGGCGAAACCAGTCAACGCGTTGACAGCCACAACAAGCGGCTTAATCGCATTAGTGTAGCGCCAAGCCACAGTCAGAGACCAGCGGCCCAGGTCCCAGGACTAGAGAACTGGAGATTCAAGAGGCAAGTGCGAAACTGCGATTGTGTGGAGGAGTCATTCCAGTCGGCGGCTTCGTCGTCGTCTCCAGCTGAGGTTGTGTGTCACTACCACCACCACCACGTGCTAAGCTCAGCCATTGTGAATGCCACTATTTATACAAAAAGCCGAGAACGAGAGGCAAACGGTAGGTAAGTAGAAAGAGAGAATTGTGTGGCAGGACCACCTCCGGGCTAAAAGTTCACAGTCGAGCCGTGGCCAAGGGTGGGGTGGGTGGTAAAAAAAAAAGAAAACTAGTATTTATATTACACAAAAATGTGCTCAACCATTTTTTTTTTGTGTGCCTCACCCAAAAATACAAAAAAAAAGCAATTAATCTACGACACAGCAGCAAGGACGAAAGACCTAGCAGCAGCAGCAGGAGCAGCAGTTGGGGGCAAAAGTGCTTATGCCTGCTTCCTGTGCCCCAGCAAATCCAATAACTTATCTTGATTTTATGGTTATTTCAACAAAGGCCGGAAGTTGTAGGTGCAGCCCGGCACACGACAAAGGACATAGAAGGACGAAAGCAAGGAGAGCAACGTTTGCAGAGAAAGAGAGAGAGAGAGAGAGAGAGCAAGAAGGCAGACGGTTTCATTTCGCAATGTGTTTTTGCATTTTGCACTTGACATGTCATTGTGTGTAAGGACACTACTAAAAAAGGATAAGAGCGACAGAGGGAGAGCGGTATACTGCCCACAGGATGGGATTGTCTGGTTGCTGCTGTTTGTGACTGCAATTGACATATGGTTTCTTTTCATTTTCATGCTTTTGAATTGTAAATTTTCAATGAAATATTTTATTTGAAATGTCCTGTCCAATTCAAATCACCTCATCTTACCTCAACCCTCTCTATTCGACCACTATTTGTCTCCCTTTCTCTCAAAGTCAAATGTCAAGATTAATTGTCTTAAAACCACCTTTTAGCAGGTGTATATCCTTCTGTTTATGACATTTATAAGACAATGCATATAAATCTTTGAATAACATAAACTCTAATTGATTTTGTCATAAAGAACAGACACAAAAGGATTCCCCTTGGAGCATTTATACAGCCCCCTTCCCCCATCAAAACACACTCACAATTCTTCTCTCCCCTTCTCGAGGGATAAATTGTGTGAGATTTTCAATTAATATTTAAATTCCTATGGCAAAAAAGTTAATAATCAAATTATTTTTTATGCAAGAATTTACACTTGACTTGCCCGAAGGGAGAGAACGAAAAAACAAAGTTAAAAGAAAAAGAAATAGGCATGACTAAAATACGAAGAGGTGTGAGAGAAGGGCGTCTGGTATGTAAGAAGGAAATTGGAAAGTTTTCTTTCTTTTTTTTTTCTCCTTTTTTTTCGTATTCTGCGCCGCTTACATATTCATTAAATTGTGCGAGAATGGGCAAAAAAGCTGCTGCTGTTGCTCAGTCTCTCTGGCTTACGGCATATAACCATTTTATCTAATTGGTAATGGGGCACACACACACCCCAACCCACCCCCAAACTGCCAACACAGTTGCCCCCTCTGCCCCAGCATAGCTATTTGCTTTTGTTAAAAGTTGAAACACGCTCAAAACTCGTTTATTGGCAAATCTGTTTCAAGTAGAGAGAAAAGCAAAAGCAAATCAGCCTGAAATGACGCAATTTCATCTTTTTTCTTCTCGAAACTACCAAAAATAATAAAGTATACAGTTTTATGAAATTTGAGATACAATTCGTAATAGTTTATAATTTGGCTCCCAATTTCCCACTAACAAGAAGAATTATCGAATGCAACTGTATCTTTCTTTAATGTTATCTTTATCGTTTTTCTTTTTCTTTAATCTTGTTGATACTCAAAATCTATTCCCTTTATGATTTACCGAATGTTATCTCCCTATCTTTATACATCTCTTTGATTTTGGAACAAACCAAATACATGAACTTTAACATTCGTGTAATGATAGCTATAGACTTCAAAGGCATAAAAATCCATCTCTATCTGCCTAAACTCCTTTCGTGACTATAGTAAAAATATTTATTTTTTTCAGAAAGCCAATTTCAGGGTATGCCATATCTGTTGTCATTTAGATGAAAATCAATTGTAATATTATCTAATTAAATCAATTAAAATAAATTGGCGATAATAATTTGCATATTGCCTGCATGTTGTTTACTTGCAATTTGATATAAATATTTTATTGCGTGTGCAAAGGGGCTTAAATGAAAATCAAATAAAAATGCAAATAATATAATGATATGACATGCAAATGATTTAAATGCTCGATGACGAAAAATCAGCAATGCTAATTTGTTAACCAAAGAGAGCAAAAAAAAACAAAAAAAAAACAAACAACAATAAAATATATATTTTAAATTATATATACATATATGACAGGATCAAGCGGAAACAGTAAAGCAAAATGGCCGCAATTAAACAAACACCAAAAAGAAGATGGATAAAGAGAGATGGGAGAGAGAGGAAGGGAAGCATCAATTACAATTGGTTGATAGGAAGTTGATATCGCTGACAATGTTCAGTTAGTTGGCATTAATTTATTGCATTCTCTCTGGCAATTAACTTTTCAATAAACTCTATGACAATTGTTCCAGAGTTTAAAGGATTTATGATGTGCATACACATACATCACACACGGACACATCGATTCGCATACATTCATTGTTGAAATTGCTCAAATGTTTGCACAATATAAAAGTATCTGTATCTGTTTGCCATGATTGATATGTTAATATAGGTACAACATGGCCACCACGACAAGAGAAAGGCAGAGACAGAGAGAGATCATGGAATGGGAATGGTTGGGGATATGAAATGGGACGTCATCTTCATTTCCTCTTATTCACATTTGCATATAGACATAATATGCAAAGTATCTGCCAACTTGTGAGAATACTTATACCCGTACAGTAAGTCATAAAAGTATTTGCCGTTTGAATATGCTACAAGTTATTTTAAAGATACGCTCATACATATAAAAAGTAAGCCTGGTATTTTATGACTGAATCAGAGAGTCTCTGATTTGGCTCGTTTTCGCTCAATCGAATAAAATTTGTTTTCAATGTTTTAGATTTTGCAACATAAGATCCATATGTATGTGAAAGAGATAGACTTGTTAACGTTAGAATTGATTTCTAAGAAAACTTTTACCATAATTTTCACTTTTGTTCTTTAGAAAAGGAAGCCTAATGGACTTAAAAAGATTAGAAATGAACACTTTTAAAAGTTCCAGGTTCAAGTTAATAAGGTAACGGCTTACTACCCGTAGTTCTCTAAAAAATCTTGCACAAGATGATATAAAAACCGAGTGATCACACATATGAGAGTTCCAAAACTTAATGGCTGTAATCTTTTCAATAGGTCCTAGTTTTTATGCGAAATGCTTTCTAGAAGCAAAGTAGAGGCAGGACCTTGCAACAAGCCATTTGAATTAGCATAATGTTTTATGGACCACCTGCATGAATACTTTTGTAACTGACTGTATATCTGCATGAACATAGTTGTATATTTCTGTAAATTTATGCATATGTTTATATGTGTGTGTTTGTGTATCCACGCATATATTTTTATATTCTCTTTCTTATACAGCTTTTTTCCTTTGGAAAAAAATTGGTTTATTAGACATGCGAAATCTTCTCTAACGAGCTGCCTCTACACTATACGTTGGTATACACAAACTTAGGTACATACATGTATGTGTATCCCTACAGGTCCCTCTTGCTTTGTTTGATGTGTCCTGAAATGTTGTTGTTGACATCCTTGCAGGTGGCAGGCACTAGGCATAGGCACAAGAATATATGAATGGCAGGATGGGGATCCTTTGTTTGTGCGATTTGTGCACTGATTTGTTGCCTTGCCTACATCTACAACCATCCATCTATCTGGTCCTCTCTACTCTTCTCTCTCCCTATCTCTCTGTCTTACATTGCCTTGTTTTTTCCGGCCTGGCTAACAACGGAACAGGTCCAGGTCTTTGGGTCAGCCACACACACACACACACTCCCTCTCTCTAACATCTATGGCAAACAAAAAGCCAAAGCCAGACATCATTTTTTTTGTGTGTTAACGTTTTTTTGTTAGCTCCTTTTTTTGTAGCTGCTGCTGTTATTGTTGTTGTTGTCCTCTTTTTGGCATATGTCCTTCTTTTTGTATCAATTCTTTGTCATGCGGCGGCAGCGGCGGCTATTGGCCTTTTCTAAGCTGATTTTATTTTGCTTTTCGGGTTTTATGTCTATCTTTTTGTCATTTGTTTGGGCTTTTTCCCTTTTTTACGTTTTGCTTTTTGTTTGTGATTGATTGAATGATTGATTGAGCGTTTTGTTAAGTGTTTGTCAGTGGGTTAAGCTCAAACTAAAGTTCTTCTTAATCAAAGCAAAAAGGGATGAAAAATCTTTTCAAACAAAAAACATAACTGAAGGGATTATGATTTTTTCCGGTTACAAAATGTGCAAGTATTGGCATTGTAGCATTAATATCTAGCCTTTTTCCGCCGCTTTGCGTTTTTCAACACTGGTGTTTTGAGAAATACCCATTGATGGAATATTCTAATTAATACTCGATTCTTGGGATTTAAAAGGGATTCCTTTAAGGTCCTCGAGGTCTTTCTTTACATTAAAATTAGTTTTTACCTTAAATCGGTAAAAAAAAATTATGATATTTTGTAGAAAAAACTTAATAAAGGGTTATGAGAATATGACCTAATAATAAATATAATAATAAAATGATCTAAAACCCAAGTTGACTGCTCATATAACACTCGACCCACACAATTGGTCGACTGGTGAAGTAATCAGGAGAAGAAATACAGTAACCCACACCCAGAAAAGGCAAAACCAAAGTAACTTAAGGCAGACATATGTACTCGAATCGAGTTGGTAGTCGTTGGCACTTGAGTTTAAGACAAAGAAACTCGACTCCTCTCCACCACTTGCCACTCGAAGCGGATTTCCTTGTTGGGCACACAGTGACTGAAAGAGAATGAGTGGAGGAGCAACAAAAAAAAAAAAAGAAAAGCCTTGCAATTAGCACACATCAATAGACACGCTCTGGCACTCTACTATTACTGGCAGAGGAAAGCTCGGGGAAAATGCTAATCAAGTGCCTCACACACACACTGACACACACACGCCAAGTGCCATATATCATAGTCAGTTGCAAATGGCCAACACAGAGGACAGAATGGCTAACAAATGAGTTTGGCAGTAGAAGCAGCAGCAGCAGCAGGTGCCCTGTGGGAAGGGCGATGTTAGGTAAAGTAAAACTTTTTTGCCCCGAATATGTTTAATTGTTGAGAGTACAAAAAAGAAATAAGGAGTCAAGAAAATGCTGCTGCTGCAGCTTTTTCATCGTCCTAGTGCTTGCCTCTTCTATATTTCCTGTGGGAAAACTTTGGTAAAGTTTTCTTCTAGACTCTATTTTCATGCTTATAAGCATAAAATCATATAAGGGAATACAACGATGCCTGCTTGGTAAGTGAGTGAGTGAGTGAGTTTTCTTGGTCCTTTTGTTCGAAACTGTCCGACACATTTAAATGCAATTTAATGCAATTTATGGCTTACACCGCAGAGAGATGTGTGGATGGAAAAAGGGTAGAAAGCTGGCTCACAACAAGCTCTTATTAAAAGCGGAAACAATGCGCACTTCCGCTTCAATTGTGCGTGCGTGTGTGTGTCAGTTTATGTATGTGTGTGCATGTGTGCATCTGTGTGTTTGTGTATTGGTGTTGTGGCTTTTTGCCTCAACTCGATGCCTTTTGCAATGGCATTATTATTCATATTGTTGTTTTTGCTATGGCTTCTGTTTCTGCTCTCTCTCTCTCTCTCTCTTTCTGTTTCTGTGCGGCTGATAAAACTTAACAATTTATAGCCCGTTCCCTCCTTTTTACACACAGAGTAGGCTGGCTGGTAGTCAGGACAAGGCGTGTCTGGTTGCCCATAAATAAGCACAAAAGTTCAATTAAAGCTGGTCTCAAAGCAAAAAAAAAAAAAAAAGAAAATTTGCCAGAAAAAGTTGTCTTCAATTCAATTCACAAAAAAAAAGCACACAAAACTTACCTCATTTGGGCCACACACAATTTTCTGGTAAACCCTCTTGTCTGAGAATATCTTGTTGTATCTGCAAGAAAAAAACCAAAGAAAAGAAGAAAATTTATGAAAATCAAGTTGTATTACTTTTTGTAACCATTTACTTAGCATAAATAACACATTTGTCATCCCAAAAAAGAGGAAGTAAGAAAGTTTCAACTTTAAATCCATACATATTAGATAAAATATGATAGATAAAGTAGAAGGTTAACAGATGAGTTCCTAACAAACTCGCTCATAATATCAGCCAAAGCGACGGCTAATAAAACAACAATCAGGAAAAGAAAAAGATTTATCAAACTTGCTGTAGAAAAAGGAAACTATTTATAAAACAAACATAATAAGTCAACTTTAAAAAAACTCAAAAGTCAAGTGCGACTTTAACATAGGAACTACTCAAGAGAACTATTAGTAACAGAAATAATCTATTCTGAATCGATTAATTTTTGTTTTGTTTTGTTTTAAATATTAGTTATTTCGTATCAACAGATAGGGATTGAGAATCAATATGTTCATATACATATAATGGGTTTACTTTCCTATATCATTCTTTATTTTAAACCAAATGTTGCCAATTTTGTAAGAAAAATATAATGGTCGTAACCAAACTCTTTTCTTTGGATAAGTTTTCATTGTACTCGGGGGTATAAACACTTTGGCTTAGCTAAAGTTTATATTTAAATGTCATTAAAGAATTTGCCATTTAAATATATTTTTTGTTAATTATCCGTTTGTCATTCGCAATGTTAAATTTAAGCAAAATTGATTTGGTTATATCAAAATTGGAAAAAAAGCGTACAAATTTATTCGCCATTTTCATTAAATAGAAAAATTTGTTACGACAATTCTTTCAAGCTACAGTTATCCTGCATTACTAGCATTCTTCAAGGAACCAAGTTCCTGATATGCTGAAAATACGATAAACATAGCCAAGAAACAAAGAAACAGAATATGGAAAATAAAAATGCGCTAACACAAAAAGAAATTAACTCCAATTTCTATAACATAGCTTCAACTTTTGAACTCCTAAGAGTATTTATTGAACAACTCATTAAAAAATTTTCAAAAACACAAACGGCCAAAGCCATTTCCTTCCCAAAGAACGCGCCCATACAAAACTTCATAAACAAATTTTTTGGGAGTACTTCTCTCCAAGTGTATAATAATTTTGGAAAGATGATATTCCACATGGAGAGCTTTTCAAACTTCTACAAAACATTCTTACTTAATTTTTACCCGTTTGAAACTTTGTAAAAAGTTTGCATTAGTATTGATTTAACATTACAAACACTCTTTAAATCATTTACTTTAAATGAAAAGCCAGTGGAGCACACCAATTCATCGCCCACATATATTCTATATACACATACATTTACAGGCCACGCCCACTTGTAAACCCATTGCCATGGCATTTGCTCTCCCTGTATTTGTCTGTCTATCTGTCTGTGTGTGCGTGTATGTGTGTGTTGTGATTTATTTGATATATTATTTCAGATCAAAGTGTAAGAGGGTTAAAGGGCAGAAGAGAAGAATGATTCGTATTACAAAGCCGAGAGGGGTTAACTACGACTGAGATGTCTCAGTTACGAAATTTATTTTGTTGGTTGGCCAGTTTTAATGCCATTTTAAAGACAAGAAAGTGACACATGACCTCCCCAACTCGGCCCCCTCTCCAACCCACCGCAGAACAACAAGAAGAAAAAACGGAAACCCAGCAAAACTTTTCAACCAAAGAAGAGAGAGAGAGAATGACATAGGGTGAGAAAGTGGGAAGCGGCAGAGGAAGGTCACAAAATATGCTGTCATCACGATTATCCTTAACGTTGTCCTCGTATGGGGGCAACTGCCAATGCCAGTTGTTTCCTTTTCCGTTATGACCAAAGCCAACACACACACACACATACACACACTCGCACACACATATATGCGGATGTTGTACAATTTGTAAAACGAGTCAGTGAGAAGAAAAACCAACAGAAGACACAAAAAAAAAACCCAAAAGAAGAGAAGAGAAAAACACAACGCACAAAATATTCTTCGATAAAAGTCAAACAGAGGCACAAACAACAGAAGGCAAAAGGCATCTCTCCTTCACCCCTTTCTCTCCCTCTATTTCAAGAAGGGTGCAAAAAAAAAAAAAAATAAAATGGAAAACTCTTTGTTGTCTGCCTCAACTAATTTAACCAACTTTGTTCAGCAAATTGAAATTTAAATTGTATGTAAATTTTCGCCCTCTTATTGTGGGTATTTTTTTCGTTTTTTTTGTTTTTGTCGGTTTTTGTGTGTAACTTTAATTTGATTTGATTTCAGTTTTAATCGAAATGTAGATTCAACCCCATTTTACAGGGAACCACGCCCAGTTTGTTGGTTTATCTGCACAAAATCACCACATGGCATGCCTATGCAGTAACTAGTTACCCACAGTCTCCCCTCGCCGCCACCCCCTTCCACATCCTAGTAACAGTCGCTTAATCACTGTCCAGCACGCAGGGCCCAGGACTCATGTGAAGTCTAGCGACCATCGCAATGCCGCGTGCAATTAATTAAAAACAAACAAATTTCAAAATGCACGACACACACACACACGGAAAAGGGAAAGAGAGGACCACGGGTCCATTCCCTTCACCAAAAAACTGTCAATGGGAACACAATGTCCAGTCCTAGCCGAACAGCGAATCCGAGAGTTCTGTCCAGCCGCCTGCCAGGCGACAAAGTTGCTGCCCTAAGCGTTTTTTAATGCAGAGCACAGATTTCCTGCAGTCTCCCGCCACGGCCCCCTTCGCCCAACCAACCCCTCCTTTTCATCTACCTCTCTGCCATCTCTCTTGTTGAGTCCCCAAGTGTCTCTGGTAATTTCGTTTTATTATTTTGCAGTTTTCTCTTGCTCTACTTTGTAAATATTAAATTATGAGAGCACAAAAAAAAACGCGCCTCGAACTTCTGAAATTTCCCAAATGGAAGAGACAGGAAAGAGAGCGAAAAAAACCGAGATAACCGTTATGCTTACGGCCATAATAACTGCAGTCTACACGAGCACAACAGCAGAGGACCAGGTGAGCTTCAGGTAAATGGCCAGCAAATGGGTATACTCAGCCACTTGGAATGGAGAAAAAAGACATCCACAAACTAATGCAAATAACACATGGACAATACTCTGAGTCAGTAGGAAAAACTTATACCATTTGATTTTATCTATAGTTCTATAGAGAAATGACAGTTTGGTGCATCTTCAAGGGAACGAAAGTTTGTTAAAAACATTTTACATTAACAAAATGGAAAGAAATTTTCAGCTATACAGCTAATTGGTGAACTTTAGAGACATTTCTTTCTTCTCTTATCCTTATACATTAATGTAAACTCTTTTTCTATGTCAATAAAAAGCTCTATGAAGCGAGAGATTACTATAGTAGTCAAAACTGATTTCTAAAGGGTATAAAGAACTTCAAACATTTTTTAAGAAGGGAGAAGCATAACTTTTATCCAAAAAAATGTTAGCTCAGGAATTGAATTATCAACTAAATAAATCGAAATCAATCCGAATATAAAGATCGTATCCAAAAACCAAAGATTTTATTCACATCTTATCTATATTGGAGTTTATGGAAATTAATTTTTATCTATCTTCGGTATCTTGGCAAACTGTTTCCTTCAAATTACTAAGAGCCAACTGAGTAATCTTGGCCATATCAATTTTACTTAATTGTTTTTCAACAGGGTATAGATAACTTCGTGTATCCTGTTTAACTTTTCAGCTATGGTCTTTCTCTCTTTTTCAGTACCTCCATCTCTTTTTGTGTTTGTTTTCTGGCTTCACGGCCGCTTAGGCACTACTGTGAAAATCCTGAGGACAATGCTGACTGCTGCGTATACGTAATATGTGTAGGGTAACGGCGAACATACATATGGACCGTCTGCTTTTGGCTGCTGCTGTTGCTGCTGTTCCTTTTAACAATTACGTGACGGGGTTTCTCCTCTCTCTTCCTCTCTGTCTTTGTCTCTCTGCAATCCTGGCGTCATGTGCAGCAAATGGCACTAAAGAGAGAGAATGCCAGGGTCTGAAATGTTGAAGACGAGGAGAAGAGGAGGCTGGAATTCATACATGGATATGCCAATGATGGTCATCGTGCTAACTGCTTTAAGTGTTGAGCCACATACACATACTCACAGTTCAGGCACTTCAGTGGAAAAATTGAAATTGAAAAAACGACAAAAAAAAAAGGAAAAAGTTGCGGCCGCATGCGGACCAGAGGGAGAAGGAGCATGAAAGAGGGATAGAGAAAAGTCCTCGTTTCGTTTGTCGTTTGTCGCATGCAATAAGTGCTAGTTGAGTGGCAGCACTTGAAACCAGAGCCAGCGACAGAGTCACACATTCAATTGGCCAGCTCTAGCTAGAGCTCTCTTTCGCTCGCTTTGGATTTCACTTTTTGGCCCTGGGTTTTTGGTCGTTCTGGCGACCTGACGCCACTATTTCCTGTAGCCTCCACTGCGCTGCCCTGCTGTAGCAGCACGGAAGTGACCCACCTCAGACCCACCACCAACCGCCAACTATCGCTCCTCTTTTACACATGCTTCTTCTTTAGCGGATTTGGCTGTGGCGGCCATTGCATACAAAATGTGTTGCATACATTTGAGGGCAGCAGTAGCAAAAAGAAAAAAAAAACCGACCAAACGAAACGAATCCGTAGAACGAAACGTCCAGCAATCAAAATGGAAATAAAACGCAAGAGAGCCAAAACGAGTGAAAAAAAATGGCAAAGAAAGAAAGAAAATGTTGTAGGTATAATAATGGGCAGGACAACAACAGGCACGAAACAGGACACTGAACAGGAGGACATCAAGCGCTTAGGAGTTGAAATGCCGCTTTATATGCATATATATATGTATTTGCGGATTCTACCTATATAGAAATATATATAGTAGGTACTAGTAAAGAGGAGTGTAGTGTAGTTTTGTAATGTCCTTCGCCATTTGCCAGTTGCGGCTTCCGTTTCGCGTCCCTTTTTATTTGCTTGAACGAGAGACGGCGCAATTTCAGTTTTAGTTGAGTTTTTAGTGGCAGCGGCGGCCATTTAAGCACATTTGTCGTTGTCCTCCTAACAGTCGTCTCCGTCTCGCAACCCAACAACCATTGTCCTGACCACCGCTGACAGTGTGCTAATTAGAAGTCCTTGTTGCTTGTGGCCACAACAAAACAGACATCGTTGCACATAAAACTAAGGCAGGGAAAACAATGAAAACTACTTTCAGGCCAAAGTCACACAGAACGAAGGCAGCAAAAGGGACGACAACTAAGATGTGGGGGAGAGGAAGAACTTGTAGGATGACCATAAAATGCATGAATGTGTCCTGGGCTACTTGAATATACTCGGCACGTTTTTGCGTCAACTGCACATTTTTGATTCCTTTTCGTTTCGCCTTCATTTCATTTCCTTTTCTGGTTTGCTAGCTGCCCCTTTTTTAATGTGTGACTTTAATGTGGTGTTGGTGGCTATTAAAAGGGGTGTGCCCGAACCTCCCGTCCACTGGCCATTCCCGAAAAATCCACAAAACACAAAAAAATATATAAATAATTGCCTTGCTAACTCAACTGTATAAAACACAACAAGAAGATGAAGAAGAAGCAGCAACCCAAAAAAGGATATAAAACTGTTTCATGTGGCTTGGTTTAGCTTGACTGGGCTTCAATGGGGTTTCTCCTCTTGGTATTCGGTTTGGGGTTTGGGGTTTTCGGGGCTTTTCGGTTGCCTCTTCCAGTGCAACGCACATTAGTTTACTCCATGTGAAGAATGAATTTCCATTTCTACATACCAAAAGCCCAGTCGGTTTATTATGAAAATGCAACGATGCGAGGATAAGCAAGTGCCAAGCAGAATAACAACTCTTGACTGACTTCCCCCACCTCCTCTAAAAACTGTGTGGAGTCTTATATTGTTAATTGCTGTGGTTTTAATGCCTTGGCCAAGAGTCTCACAGAGTGTGAGAGACAAAATAAATGCATTTATTTATTTTCTGGCCAACTCTTGCCAAGTTTTCAGACACTTGTAAGTATTATCTATGCGTCGTGTATTTCGACAAAACAAATTATGCATTTTGCCAAGAAAACCAAAATAAGAGCAAGAGAAATGAGAGTGCAAGGGAGTGAGGGCGGAGGCCCTTTGAAGGAGCATACTGAGTAATTGCCCAACACATAAATAATGGCTCCAAGTGTGTGTGTTTGGGGGTAGGAGAAAACTTCTTTTGATAACTTTATACATAGTTTGCAAAAAGATTGGCAACGGAAATATCATCAAGTTATCGTAGCAATTTGTTACCATTTTTATGGCTCTTTAAACAGTTTAATCAAACAAAAGAAACCAATTTGATTTATCTAAGTACATATATAAGTACATACATATACATGTATATATTAAAATAAGTAATGTGACAAACACTTAAAAATTTACCAGAGATTCCCCTGGCAGTTCTTAGACTGGCTTGACCCTTACTTTTGTAGTCCAAAAGTGTGCTTAAAAACTAATTTGGGGTTTACTATAAGACTTTCCTTAACTGAATTTATGGATTCCATAAGAATATGTACGACATAGACAAAATAAGTGCAATAGCAACAGTTTAGCTCCTTAAATATTTGCTGTCCCAAGTACTAAATATAAATTCTGTTTGCATGTAGGTTTATGTTTTTTCTAACCTTTTAATGAAATTAAAGTTTTAAACCTGTTTGAAGCAATAAGAACCTGACAGGATGATTTTGCAAAGAAGAACTCGTTGCCTTCTAATGGTATAAATATAAGTTCTATGTCCTAAATTATAATTTAGAAGACTGTGGCTACCAGCATTCTTAAACTAAAAAAATAATTTGATTTAAAGTATTCAATAATTTAAAGTAATTTTAAAGCAAGGTTAGATCCAGCCCAGATTCCTTTATCTTAAGCATGCCCAGATCGACGTCTAATTCAATTAGTTACTAATAGTCGCTATTAGTGTGGCCAATTGCCCTTAAAGATGCCAACATAAATTTATTCAGCAACAGTGTTGGTTAACTTACTTATAGTAATGTTCCCTTGACAGTTAGACAATTAGTGTTTGATATAAGTATTGTCAACATTTTTTTCATAGGAAAATTGAATATTAAAAAAAGATCTAAGAACATGCGAAGCTTATTCTCAAATCGCTATAACAAAGATCGTATAATTTTCTATGAGCGCTATGAAGGTAAAACAGAAAATTAAATAAAACACATTTCAACTAATTTCCTTTTTACTCTGCTGAATAGCCATTCGAAGGCAACATCCTAGCCTACCCATGTACGAACGACCCGTTGAGCCAACACAATTGGAAGTCCATGAGTTTTATAGTCGTCGACGTTATCGCAGCTATCGTGAATTGGCCAAACAGACTCGCGAACAACGTGAAAATGAATCCTGGTTAAATAGTGAACGTATTCCCATAACTGTGCGACGTATAATTGAGGAACGATATGATCGTGAGATTATGCCATTATATAATTCAGAAACTGCTCAACATGTCTTTAGTCATAATGCGAGACCCAAACGACGAGGACGTCGACCTGCAGCGACCACAGAGGCAAAAATAGCTGCCGATTTTGCCCTACAGGTAGGCGCTTACAATCATAAGAATATGATAAATAGAAAAGAGCTTGAAGAAAACCAAAATGCAAGTACAGAAGATGTGGAAAACGAGAAGTCGAATGCGAAAGATGATGATCAGAAGGAAACATGATAATGACTTTAACTTAATTTTGCCATTTTTGGCAACTAAATAAATTGAATTTCTAAACGCTTTAGTAGAAGAAATAAAACATTATTTCTTGAAGAAAGTGTTGATGAAGGGATACTTCAGATTAAAAATATAAATATACTATTAAACAAACAGATAGAAAAATAGATTTGAGTAACCAAAGGAAACAGCAAAAATTGCAAATCAATTTGGAATACAAATGTTTTATCTTCCATCAGTTATTCAATATTTCAAGTGCAAAAGGAATCTTCAAAGTCCTTCAACTAAAACGAAGTAAAAGTTCCTTGATGCATATCAATTTGTTTGCTTGCAATCTTTTCAACTCGAATTCCTATCAATTTATCTCAGCTTGAAATTTGCAATTTGTGTTTAAAGTGCCTAGTTTTTCTCTGTCACTCTTACTTATTTTCTTATTTCTTTTTTTACCGATAGTCTGGTGAAATTTATGACAAGACATAACTCTCTTTTTTCTTGAACACACAAATAACTAAAGACGGTGACACACAATGTGCATTTCATTTGCAACTCAGCTGCATCTTTTTTGGGAATAAATCAGATAAACAATATCTTTTCAGAAACGAGAGAAAGAGAGACACTGAGAGAGAGAGAGAGAGAGAGAGAAGATATTCAGCATTAAAGCCAGCTGCTGCTATACTGACATTTACATGTGACACATGCAGAAGGAATTCTTCCCTCTTTCACTTTGGGGCTGCCATCAACGTTTGCTGTTAATTTCATTCATTATTTATGGCTTACCTCAAAAACGCATTGGTGCAGTGGGGCGACAGTTGGTAGACTTCTCTTTCATTCTCTCTCTCTCTATCTCACTGAGTGTTATTCCTTGCACTTTTAATTAACAAACGCACGAAAATGCTATTTTACATGTCATAAGGGAGGCCGCAGCAAGATAAGGTGGTGGGCGAGTATGAGTGAGAGGTGAGGGGAGAGGAGAAAATGTGGTTGGCTATGCAACAGACAGGCAACAACAGCAGCAATGAACCGCATTTCATATGCAGCCACTCACATGTTAAAGCATGACTTTGGTTTTAGTCTCACATTACGTATACGCCAAGTGTACGATGGCACAATTTTGCCATAGCATACTTTGTGGCGTCGTGAGAGTGAGAGAGAGAGAGAGTAAGTGCTGAGGGAGGAAAAAGTGCATTGTGTTGTGCTCTTATGCAATTAAAAGCTAGCATTAATCAACAGGCAAAAAACCCCTCAACAACCACACTCCTCAAGAAGCTGCTGCCCCAAACCTCCACCCCCCTGCCATTTAATTTATTTAGACCAAAAATACAAAACGCAAGCGAAAAATGGCAAACGACAGAAAATTTATCTCTTGCACGCCTTGTCGCATAAATTATGTCGAAGAAGAAGAATAACGCCGCAGTCGACCCCTTCCCCCACCCAGCTCCTCTTGCAACCCCCTTGGAAATTGCGGCGCCTGGACGAAATTAATGAAAGACAACAAAACAGAGAGAGGGAGTCAGAGAGGGAGAGATAGAGGAAGGGAATGAAAAAAAAGATGCCGAAGCAGCGTAAAACAAAAGACAAAAGACAGTTAAAATGAACTAAAATCAAATGAAATGTAGCTAAATGGTGGAAGGAAGAAGAGAGGGCTACGGGTGGCGACTAATGACAACCACAATGAAGCGAGACAGAGAAAACGGAAATGAAAGCAGGCAGAGAGAATGAGAAATGACAAGAAGGCGTTAGACAGAAGGAGGCTCGCTTTCCGCCCTCTCTTTCTCTCTGTGGAGTTGCAACAAATCACACGAGCTCACTCGCTCTCTCTCTCTCTCCCCCACTCTCTCTCTCTCTTTCCAGCTAAATGCAATTGTCAAGCAATGACCTCATTAGACGCATGAGACAGAGTAAAAAGTTAAAGCATCCTATAAAACCAACGACCAAGTATAACTAAGGGCCCGCAGGCCAGCAGCCTGTCAACAAGCATTCAAAGTCATATACGTCAAAAACGAAAAAAAAAACGAAGCAAAAAAAGGATAAAAGGTAGAAAGAGAGAGAGAGAGTGAGATATAATCAGTGTTAACAAAAAGCGACAAGATCAGCCCTAGAGCCACGCAACAGAGAGACATAAAGGTGACAAAATGTGACAGCTTGCCGCCAGCAGCAGCAGCAGCAGCAACAGCCATCCTACAGGACAATGACATTCACCCACCTGGCTGGCATCATACGCCCACCTGTCAACCGCATGCAACTCTCCGAAATGTAAACTGTCATATCCGCTTAAAACCGAAAAACAACTAAAAACAAATTATGGCGCATTTAAGTTTCGTAATATGCTTAAAATTATAAAATTTGCACGCGTATGCACAATGAATGGAAAAACTAAAACCTCAACTTTTACCTGAGAAGAATACCTAAAATGCACCGCACTTTCCTTTCCCTTCCGTTCCTTTCTCCCCCTTTACGTTTCTTTGACTGCTTTTTGTCTAAAAATAAAAGCAATGTTTTCTTTAGAAACTAAACCAAACACAAAAAGAAGAGAAAGGAAAAAAGAAAAGAGGAAACCAACCAAAAAGCAGCCAAGACAATGGACTGCCAGGAGTCTATAAAAACTTTAAGGGACGTCATGTAGATGGGGGGCAAGAGAAAGACCTGCCCCCAGACACCAAAAACTAGCAAAACTTGCAAATGCACAACACATACACAGACCTATACACACACATATAACTTGGAGTAGAGAACAAGCAATGCAGAACAATAAGAAAAACCGCATGCTCAACATGGACAACAACAACATAAAACATACAACAGACACACACACACACACAACCAACACACCAACACTAAGAAGCAAGCAAACAAACAGTCAGTCGTCAGACATTTTCTGCCACAGAATTTGTGGCAAAATGCTGTCCATATATATATGTGGGTGACTGTATGTGTGTGTTAGAGTTTGGTTTTCTTTTTCAGTTGGTTGCATTTCAAAAGAGGTGACAGCTGGAAGTTGGGACACTGCTTGATGCTGCTACTGCTGCTATACAAAAAATAAAAATCCTGTCAAAAATTATATTCGATTTAAATGAAATGAACTTAAAAGTTTTTCAAATGTAATAGAAACCTTGCAGATATCATAGACAACGTTTAAAAGAGGAAAAACTAGTAGCAAATTGCTAAAAATAAGAAACTTTAACACTTGCTTAGTTCAAGATGTGACACAAATATCAAGCTCTTTATTAAACACTGCTAACATCATAGTATTTAGTATGCACTAGAGTTGAAGTAATCATACTTTATCTATTATTGTTAATTTGTAATAAATAACTGCTGAACTTAGGAGGTGATCTAATAGAATGCTAAGAAAAGAATTGTTCTAATTCTTTCAAATTCTTGATACCTACAGAATTATTTCTATAAAGATTAGAAAAGCTTCCTCCGTTGATGCATATTTGTATGCTTTATGGGTATTCAACACTCTCTCTGACGCACTATAATTTGATTGATAGAACTCTTATGTTGTCACAGCGTTTGACGTAATCCCTCACATAACAGCTGCTTAACTTAAACAGGTTACGTAAGCAAAAAGGATGTATATATGATTATGCTACTTTTATTACGCAAGCAAATGTGTGTAAGGGCATAATAGTCATACATACATAGTTATCACACCCTAAAAAATAGTAGACAATAAAGAGAAAATAGTGATAACATTATTATCCATAAAAGAGTTAGAGGGTAAAATAAAAAACAAAACGTTGTCTAATCAGTTGTTTAGTAAATCTTCGCTAAGCTTTATGTAATTTAAAAACTAAAGGCTATTTAAAAATGTTCTCCGAAAAAAACAACCTCACAAAACTCTTTTAAATCCGTTGAACTCTTTATTCAAATAATTACTTCTTTTTAACCTAATTCAATTGTGTTTCTCATTATTGTAAGTCTTACTAAGCTAATATTTTCTTCGAGTTCAATGCGGTCAAAGTCAAATAAATTTATTTATGCAATTTTCCAATTATTTCACTGGACAACTTAAAGTTTCCCATGGAATCGCATATATGTGTATTCTAACGACCCATTTTCCTAGAAAATCGATAGCACCTATAAATCAAATGGCCACATTAATACTGGGCCAAGTTATCCTTTAGTCTTAACCTTTGGGCGGTTAAGAACAACTTGGCCAATTCGAAATGTTGCTAAGAACTTATCAGTCTTTTAGTATAGGACTTGTTAATTATGATAATGAAAATAAAATCAAATCTATTTAAATGTAATTTTCCATCTTTATGTATTTACTTTTAACTTGAGGCGTAACAAAAATAATTTCTGGTTTGTTAGATTAATTAATTTTAGTGCTGCGGGCCAAGAAATATTCATAAATAAAATGTACTTTGAACTTTTAGACGGTAATTTGAGCAGGGGCTGATGATAGTAAATTAAAATTCTTGTGTACTTATTGCCCAGGTAACTTTGAAGGAGGTGGAGTAGATGGCACAAGTTTGGAAATAAAAACAAATTATGTATGCTTGTAGTTCCAACTATAAATCATCAGGGAAACTCATTGTGGGCGTGGTCCATTGAATATCCTTTTCTTTCTACATGTTTGTGACCACATGCTGCTTTTGGCTGTCTGCTTTTGCTGTTGGGTCACTTGGAAATTATGACAACTCGGGAGAATGCAAGAGAGAGAGAAAGAGATCCTCAAAAATCCTTGCATTTTTTGGCAGTTAGCCCAGGTTGCTTGAGTTTGGTTTGGTTTTTCGTTTGGTTCGTTGCAAACAGGAACAACAATTGAAGCAGCAGAAGCAGCAGCCTACGCCAATTGGCAGGAAAACAAAGCAGAAGCAGCATTTGTAGACTGAGAAGGTTGAGAGGCAGGTGAAATAGATTGCCAAAACTGCAAAAACCCTTCTATTTCTCTCCCTCTCCCTCACTCAATTCTCTCACCTTTACCTATGAGAGGATGAGAGGAATAGAGCGAGAGAGACAAAGGAGCTTGGCACAGTTTTTGCCAAAGATTTCTTGCTATGCTTCTCCCAAAGTCTCTGGCTGTTGTTGTTGGTGCTGCTTTTTTGTTTTTTGGCAATCAGTTTGGTTGCTTTCCTCTTTTGATGTTTGCCAACACAAAATCGGAACTTTGGCTCGTTAATATTTTTGCACAGCGGGCGTAAAAAGGATTTTTCCTTAGCCGCCAAATACACAAACAAAAGCTGTAACAGAAATTTTCTTTTAGATCTACAAGATTTCTTTTATTTTTTGAGCCCAGCTGTTGCTATTATTGCATAAATTCAAAATTCATTTCAATTGCTGCCGCCCCCTGAAAAGTAGGCAATGAAAAATTATATGCCCAATCATGCTAAATAGGGAAAGTCGTCCTTCCGCCTTCCTTTTGCGTTTAAGGGTAAATTTAAGGCTAACAAATATAAAAATACGGCATAAAATTTTAATGCATATCAAATGATTCAATTGGCAGACTGACCCCCAAACAAAAAAAAAAAGTAAATGGAAACGAGAGATGTTTGTTGGGTGTGGATTAAGTGGGCTAAGTAGGATTTTGGTAGGGTGGGGGGAGGGTTAGGCTTGGCCTGCGTGTTTTTGCCCAGCGTCTCGTAATTACTTTGATGAAAAATGGCAGTTTCAGTGATTAAAGCGTGAGGAGTGTGGACTGTTTGTTGGGAACGGTGAAGGGAGGGGTACAAACACATGGCTGGCAATTCACTTGATTACACATACGCCATGTTGCTGGCAGGAAATTAAGCCTGGTCCAAAACGGAAGTAGAACAAGAACAAGGCAATACACACACACACACATGTGATGGTGTGTGCATGCGAGTGTATGTGTGTGCCACCTAATGATGTCAGCTTTATCAACAGCAACAACGACACGCAGTTGCCACATTAGTTGTAATTGCCGTTCACTACTTTTTCTCCTTCACTCTCTCTCCACCAAAAGCTTTCTTACTATTTTTTGGAAAGCCTTCTTTTGGGTATTTTTAACTAAAAATGTGAAATATGCCATGTCCACGACGATGACATGAAAAATCTTGTGAGAAAAAGTTACCCATTGCCACATAAAGAATGCAACCAGCCAACAATGACAATAAATTGCAACAAAAATGAGCTATGAGTAATTCATATTGTGGAGACAGAAGCTGAAACTCACAGGCCCCAGCGAGCTCCATCGAGCGCTCCAGCAATTCAACGGACCATCAATCTTGACTGGCTACCCCCCTCTCTTCACATCTGCTTCTTTTTTGGTCTCTCCGGCGCCGCAGAGTCTACATCAATTTGGCAGGGACCACAAGGCATGCCACGAATTGTGGCAGAAAAGTGGGTTGACGCCGGGGCTTGTGTGTGGGGGGAGCGCGGACATGACGCGCTTTTATGTGGCTAGTGGGAATTGTGAGTTTTGTGAGTGAGCAGCAGCATCAGAACGTGAGCGAGCCAAGGCAACACCAGCAGCGCCAACAGCACAAGGAGCAGCTTCAGCATTGAAAAACGAAGCGTTTGTAATATGCTTGTAAATGCAATAAATTTTCCGAAAATTTCTTCTCTCACTCTCTCTCTCTCTCTGTGTGTCTTCATCCTTTATCATGACGCCGCCTTTGTTCTTCGCTCTTGCTAGTAGTGGCCAGTAAACCATAAAACGCGTTTTTGATTTGACCTCCTCCTTCTACTTGCTTTACTCTCCTCAAGCTCCTTTCTAAGGGTTCAAATTTATGTGAGCACATTAAATGGCAGAAGCAAGAGTCATGAGCAACCAGCAACAGCAGCAACAGCTTGCTCTTATCAGTCTTGACAACAATCAGCGACAGGTGTTGTCGTTATGCTCCATAATCTTGCATATTAAAAAAAAAAAAAAACAAAACATCACACACACCGCATCCTCCTCTTACTACACACCCACACCCACACCCACACACCTACACACAGCAAGTTGACAACGATGACAAGCTGTTGCTGCTGTAGCTGATTGTTGCTGTTGCTCTTGATGTTGTTGCTGCTGGTGGCTGCTGGTTGTTGATTGTTCCTGTCATGCGTTTATCTTCACAATTCTTATTTCTGTTTATATTTTCACTACCTCTCTTTGCATCTCTCTCTCTCTTTTTTCTAGTCATCTTTGTTGCTCTTTTTTTGTTTATGGCAATTTTTGGGCAATTCGCAATATGCAAAAAACCAAAATGAGAAAAAAAATCGAAACATCTGTGTATATATTATACGTATATGTATGTACTCAATGTTAGCTGTTGACGTAATACGCATGAAAATAACCAAAAAAAAAAAAACATTTTTACGCATTTTGTGTTATTTATCTTTATATTTCTTTTTATGGCTTTACAATTGGATTTAGCGATGTGGAATACGAAATTAGTTTTAAGAACTGACCTCAGGCGATTCATATATATATATGTATGTATGGACCAATCTGAATTTGTTAAAAATCTACTTAACCAAATGTCACTACACTAGAAATTCTTACCATTGTTATTTCAAGTCAATTTTTTTAAAGGAGTTATAAGTTATTGTAGGAGATTATTTTTATAGATAGTGCTAGATTAGGTTTAGTTGAAGAAAACTTTAAAAGGACTAAATTTACTAATTTTTATAATAAATATTTGAGTATATAGTGAAAAAATTCCCTAATTTAGGTCTCTGTCAAATGTTAAACGGATATACATAGGTATTCTCCAATATTTTTGTATATAATTTGGACATCCCTTTTTTCTTGGTTACCAAGTAAACCTTATCTAACAAGAAGTTCTATTCTGATAGTTTCCTTGAAATCCTGTTTTCGAAAGAATATTATTATTATTATTATTAAAGTATAGGATATAGTTGTAAACTATAAACCTAACTATATTTTACAAGCACTGGCAAACTACGGCCTTCGGCTTAAAATTAGACGAAAACTACATCCATACACTAGCCTGGGATTCGAACCCGGATCCTCGTTGTTCAGTTACTAAATGTCAGGGCCACTTAGACAACTCATCTACCGACGACTGCTTTCGAAAGAATAAATTATGTTTAAGCAGAATAAACTGAAATATTGCTATGAAATATGAAAATATTGGTCTAAAATTCCCCTCTCTTTTATTTTTGCTATACATAAAGTCGATTAGGGTCAATTACTTGTAAGTAATAATATGACAAGTAATAAAATTTGAAATTTAAATAGGCGTGACTTTATATATCTATAGTTATTTTTGAATAAAAAGGCAACCCAAATAAAGTCCAACAAATTATTTCTAAGCAATTGATTTTTGGAAAAAACGTTTAAGTACTGTAGTAAATAAAGTTGATGAACAATTTAAAAATATCAAATATTTGTATACATATTTTTCAATCATTCATACGAAATGCTAGCTCGTTAGTCAAATATTTTTGCAACAACAAATAATAAATTGTGGAATAGAAGAAACAAAACAAAAACTTTATATCTATGCATGGATTTTGTTATTGAAAAACTTCAAAAAAGTAAAAAAAAAACTAACTAAATTGGTAGCTAAAAGAAAAAAAATCATACAAATTGTTCCAAAAAAATATATATTATACGATTTTTATATATATATATGCTATATATGTAAGCCCAAAAGGCAACGGAATTTGAATTCTGGTCAGGGCAATAAATTGCAGCCGTGGCATCGGGGACGAAGGATTTTGTTAGCCATAAATATATGTAGCAGCCATTACACACACACACAAGCGCGCACACACACATAGAGAGAGAGTGGGAAGAGGTGCAGGGGGGCGGAGTAGTTGGAAAAATGAAACTATGAATGGCACAATAAATAAATCGAGTAAAGCAGCGCATTTTTCTACTGTTTTTTGCCTTCTTTTTTTGTTAAACAAATAGAAGCAAAATGTAAAGAATGAAATACACAAAAAAATGGCGAAATAAAATTTGCATTTATTTCATGTTGTTATTGTTGTTGTTGAGTCTCTTTTTTTTTGTATTGCTCTTGTTGTTTTGAAGCAACGTATCAGCAAACTACGAATATAAATACAAAAGTCAAAGTCAGCAAAATAAAAAAAAACACCAAAAAGAAAAGAAGAACAGAGTGAAACGAAACAAACGAAGCGAAATGTTATCGGTTATTGAACAAGTATCATGACAGTCACAAGAAGAATGGGAGACGGTGTGTTGTAGGAGTGAGGGAGGGGGAGTAGTAGGTGGACAAGTCTATATATATATATATATATATGTATAGGTGGTTAGATGCCAGACCGGGACCGGGAGCGGTGCTAGGTGTTGTTAAAGATGCTTTTTATGTGCATAATTTTGTTTAGTCAAAAAATAAGAGAGTGCCGGAGAAGGGCAATAGAGGGTAACAGTGAGGGGAAGAAGGTGAAAGAAGAACCTCAAGCTCATCTATATGTATATATATTTGTGTAGGTGCGGCGCATGTTGAATATTTTTTGTTTGGCTTTTTTTTTTGGAGAAGGGGGCACCCTATAAACCAAAAGGTAAACAGGGTATACTCTAATTTAACTAAGCCTAGACATAAACATTGCATGGAAAAGGATATATTTTTTTCTATATCTATTTTAGAAAAGGATTTGCTACGCCCACCACTTAAAATAAGCAAAACTTTATGTAAACTGGAAGTGAAATTATGTCAATATGTAAAAGTTGATATTTTTTGCCTATGAAACTTGGTCTAGTTTGCATCGGAAAGGCAAAAATGCAAGCTTTAAGCAACTAATGAACGCTAGGGGCGCACAAGTGCCTAATATAACAAACAAAGTGGACAATATTGGCCTAAAAATTGCATTTGTTTCATCAATTATCTATTGTAAAAATGAAAATCTATTGTAATAATGAAACCTTTGTTGCCAAAGCTGTTAACTCTTGCTGACTACCATTTCTCCCTTTCTACCAATACTAACTTGTTAAAACCAAAACTAGCCCTCTAATTACTTTCATTGTAAGTTAATTTTCTTACAGGGTAACTTAAAGTCGCTTGCTTAAATACTTGTGCTTTACTTTTCACTTCTCGGCAGCTTTCCACAGTTGTTTGTCTTTGTTCTTTATTTCGGCTTCTTTTTATACGCTTTTAATCAGATACAATACGAAAGCACAAAAAACAAAAACCAAGACAAAAATAAGAAAGAAAAAAATTGTTCGTTTTGCCTAAGTAAATACAGAATTTATTTTGTTTTTGGGTTTCTTCTGTATTGTATGACAGCTGACGACAACGTTGCGTATGAGCAATATGAGCCAGACTATGCACCGAAAATGACTCACACAACACTGACCCACCACACACACAGACACAAGCACACACACACAAACTCCATGGACTATTATCTTGCTATGTGTATCTGTATCTCATCACATTACAAATCATTTTATGTTCTTGCTTTTTTCATTTCTTTTCAACTTTGGCGAACTTTTTGTGCAATACATTTGATTAAATCGAGACTGTTCTAGCCCCTCCTACTCACTCCTATTCTGTCTCCATCATCATGACGACGACGATGATGATGATGATGAAGATGATGGTCATCATTGATGATGGCCCTGCTATAAAACGTTTATCTCCTACACTAACCTAGAACTTCTGTTACCTCCTCCTTCTCCTGTCTCCTTTCCTTATCGTTGTATCAATAAATTAATTCAAAAACTTTGTCGCTTCTATTTGATTCTTGATTCGGTGATCTCCCTTATCCTTCTCTTACTTCTCCTTTCTTGTCTTTCACTATGTGTCTGCTTCTTTTTTTTAAATTTCCTTTTTTTTGCAAATTTTGTCTGTTTCAAATTCTCGTATCTAAAAGTCTCCTCCACATCTCTTCACACTCTTTCTCTGTCACTCTCTCTCTGTCACTCTCTCTCGCTCTCTGCTGTCATTTTCTGTCCTTGTATGTAATTTGGTTTTATCTTCGCTTCAGAGTTCCCTGCCGAACAACTAGGACAAGTACAAGGCAGTTACTCGACAGGCAGTTAACATCCATCACCTTCCCTCTCTTCAACCTAACAACCACCTTCTTTTTGGGCCCTTCTCCTCGTTTTTTGGCTATTGAATTGGTTTCATGCTCATGCATTTTATATGAAATTGTCTGCATGTCTGTCTCTCTCTCTCTCTCTATCTCTCCCTCTCTCCTTTTCTCTCTTACACTGTCTGACTGAGTTTTTTTTTTTTTGTTCATGCCACGCCTACTCTACCAACTGCAATCCGGAAAAAAAACGAATAGAAAGAAAAATTTACATCGCTTAATTTTTACACCCGAAAATGTTTTGGCGCCTGCAATTAGTGGACAACATTTGTTAGCAAACTGAAGGAAAAGAGGCTCTGGCAGAGGGGGAGGGGAGTAAGTGGGTGTCACTGGGTGGTGTGGGATGTAATAAGGCCATAGGCAATGCAGGTAGCGGTAGCTAAAACTCTTATCTTTATTACAAACGAAAAAAACAAACGAAAAACGAACAAAAACGCAAAAAAAAAATGCCAAAAAGAACGAAGGAAATGAAAGAAAATGTGGGCGAGCAAAAAAAAAAGAAAGAGAAAGAAAGAAGAAGGAAATGGGAAATTTTATAATCCCCCTCCTACCGCCTTACTCTCCATTTCGTGGACTCGTATGGTTCGGCTTTTTATTTGAAGTAGAATTTTAATCCATGGTTTTTTAATGCGGGCGATAAACTTTTACTACAATTGTCGACGGCATTAGCCATGGCAGCAGTTGGGAGTTTTTTTCTCCCCACTCCTAAGGCCAGGAGGAGAAAGATGGGGATGGCGTAGAAGAGGAGCCGGGGTTGGGGGGTGGGTCGTCAGTTTTGTTTTTTTTTTTCGCTAACTCGTTAGTGTCATTCAGGTGCTTGACAACGAACACCGAATAACGCTTTACATACAGTTTAATTATTGCTCCCATCGACGTCAGTTTTCGACGCTTTTAATGCTTTAATTAAATGTTTCATTAGCACGCTCTTTACCATCATTGGGGGGTAGTTGCAAGGGGTTTTGGGACATGGTCGTACTAGGATTTCTCAGTTAGGCCTCGTGGGAGGGAATAGTTCACACATGCGGGTCCTATATAAATACATATAGATGTATATGTATATGAACATGCAACTGAAACTAGTTGTCGTGAAAATGTTTAACATTTGCGTTAAAAAAAAAAAGAAAAGAGAAAAAACTGAAAGAACAAAATGCAACTTACCCAGTTAGAGTTAGAGTTAATAAACTAGAATTAATTGTTTCAATTACCAGAGATTGGGGATATAAAATGTTTTTTATGGTGCATTTAAGAAAATATATTGATTTTATATAGAAACACAATTTCACCTTAAGAACTTTCATTAAGTTCTTTTTGTTTATAAAAGGATTATAAATGGTTGAATTTAAGCTTAAATTTGATTCACTTTTTGAAGCTGATGATTAAAGTTTAATATAATTAAGACTGGAAAACATTATCTCATGGCTGATTAAGCCATTTCTTACAGAAATTAAAATTTTGCTTGAAATAGTTTATATTTTTTCAGAAATTTTAAAATTTGATATAACATAGAAAATATTGGGATTTCGTGTTTAAGAAACTCTTCGAAATTCAACTTGATTACCAATTTAAAATCTTAGCTTATTTTAAAATCATTTATAATATCTCAAAGAAACATATTAAGTTATAAATATGGTTTAAATTTTAATACTCAAAGATCCATTCAATCTTGGGCTTTGTCATGTAATTTATTAAGTCATAAAATGTGACATTTATTTGATAAGCAAATAAAAATTAAGAATTCAATTTAAATTTTCTAAATTGTCATTTTGATAACTAATTTAGTTTAATTAAATATATGACGAATGTAGTCTTGTTAAATGATTTTTAATACACGTTTTATTGTAATCTGGAAAATATTTCAAAAAAGTTTGGAATCTTGATTATATGATTGAATCATTTCAAAATGTTCGAAAATTTAAACTTATTTGTCGTGAGAAATGATTTAAATATATAGTCTAGTTTGTCCAGTTAACAATTGGTTGTTAAAAATGTCAATATATCGCATTATATTTGAAAATTGAGATAAACAAGAATGTAATTTTATATCTCAAGGATTGCCAATATGTCTCCCATTTTATAAGTGTGTATTTCATATATGCGATAATGGAATAACAAACTCGTATGTCTTATTTCCATTTTGTATAAAATCTTATGATCTAAGCTGATCTATATTTTGTTTATATGGAATTTGATTTAATGCTTACCAAGAATACTTGTTCGATCATTATTTGAGCTCATTTCTGACTTTAACATTTTTCGTGTGTCTCTCTCTCGTTTTCTCATTCCATTCACAATTATTTTGAAAATTTTTACGCTTGATTTTTTTTTATTGTTTTTTTTCTTGGCATTTGTTTCTTGTTGTTGTTATATTTAAGCCATAAAAATCCATTTTTTTTTTTTGGACGAAACCAGTCGCAGAGCAAAAGAAGGAGATAGAGAGATGTATTGGCTCTTTTTTTGCGATTTGTTTTATCTTTCTGAGTTAGGCCAGAGTCGCCGTGTCTAGCGCCGAAAGAAGAAGAAGAAGAAGAAACAGACTGAGACTGAGACATGGCGAATCTTGCAAGATGGAGATACATTGTATGAGTAGTTGAGATGTGTCAAAGATGGCTGCTGCTGCTGCTGCTTTGGCTGAGATTCATCTGAGTCGGACTTGGTGCAAGACAACATCCGGTTTGCTTTTTGCCATATATTGCATATATGAAATATAAATACACAGACACAGAGATAGAAAGAAAGAGAGGGAGAGCCAGAGACGTCCACCTCCTCAGACTGTTCCCCTATGTGTCCGCTGTCTGGCGTTGGCATTTCTGATAACTGTAGACTCACTCGCCGCCGCCGTCGCCATCGCCGCCTTTCCCTCCATGGATTGGGTGCGTTGTCTGGGCCGGCACTTTGTAACTGTAATTGTATCTGTGTAACTGTTTGTAGCTGTGTGTGTGTGTGTGTGAAATTGACTGACAAGTTGTGTCTCGCTTGAATTTTTCTTTTGGTTTTTACTTTTATTTTGACTAAATGTTCACTTTGTATATTTTTTGTACACATTATTTTTTGCGTTGTTGCTTTTTGCACTTTTACTGTTTTTTTTTGGAATTTATTTTATTTTTTTGTGTTTTTTTTTGTTGTCTTGTCTTTGTTTAACATTTTGCACTGTGAGAGATTGTGGTTGTTTGTGTCTCTGTCTCCGTGCGTGTGTGTGTGTGTGTGTAGAGAGAATGTGTGAGTATAACTGAGTTAGAAACAAGTGAGCTCTGGAGACGAGAACCGGCACAGGCGAGACGCGCTCAACGAATGAATGAAGTTTTTTTTTGTTTGCCAAAGCAAAAGCTAGAGATAAACGATTGCAATCTTCGTGTTTTTGGAGTATATTCGTTCGGCTATGGTCGGCGGCAGCAGCAGCGCAGCGTTGGCGTCGTTTGTCAAAGTGGGGGGCTGGCTCTCTCGCTGCTCCACAATGTTGGGTCTCTGGCGCTCTCTCTCTATTTCTCTGTCTCTTCGTTTCTCTCTCTTTTTCTCTTGGGCAGGTTATTGCTCAGGCGTGTAGGTCGTCTAGAGGCCGTTTGTCTCTTCGATGGCTGTTTTTTGCTGTGTGTGTGGGGTTGGGGGGAAACAAACAAGTTTTCTCTTCATTTCGAATGCTGCCAACGAAATTCTACGCTTCGCTAAAAACTGCAAATCAAAGTCGAGGTCGTTGTACGAATGAAAGAATGTCGGCATGCTGTCGCTGCCTCTGCTGCCGTCGCTGCCAACAGGCAACTCTGCTCTGCTTCTGCTCAGCCTGAGCTCTGCTGGCACTGATGATGTTTAATGCCTTGGCTCTCTACCCCCCATCTAACCCCCCATTTCAACGATCTGGCATTGTATGGTTGTAACTTCAAACTCCCAACTCCCTCCCAATCCCCCACTTACCATTTACTCACTTACTTTACTCTTTTCTCTCTGTCTGCCTCTTTCCGTCTCTCTTATGCTCTTACTGCTGCATTATACCGCCTGGTATCTGTCGCTCTAAATGTATGTTTCACTGTATGTGTGTGTGTGTGTGTGCTCGGCATGCCTTAACTTGGCTTTCTTTTGAATAATGTTGCTTCATGCTTTCGCAGTCTTGGTCTTCATCTTTTACCCCACTCTCTAGCACCGCCCCCTCTTCCCTCTTTGGGTTCGTTGTCTAGGCAAAAATGCTGTTACTTTTTATGTGCAACCCTTCTCTCGCTCCCCCTCTCCATACCACACACTGCCAACAGCTCCTTCCCCAACCCCCGCTAGTGCGCACCTCAAATGGAATTCAGTTGGCCACTTTTTACTTATTTTTACTACATTTTCGGCTGTTTTTTTTTTTTACTTTTTTTTTGGGCCTGGCGCGTTTGTAATAAAAACTCGTTATAAGTAGAAATTCTTTTTCTTTCTCTCTCTAACTTTCTTTCTTTCTATATATTATGTTTTTTTTCGGTTCTTTTCTGCCACCTGTACCCCTTTCCTTCTTCCCGCTTCTCCTCTAACCAAACTTATGCATGTAGTTGGCACTCATCTATTTCCATTTTTCTAGGTTTTTTTTCCTGCCTTTCGTTAAGCACTTTTGCGGCCACTTTTCTTTATTATGATTCTACCTTATTCCCTCCCCCTCCTTTTTGTCTTTTCTTTTGCTATCGTTTTTTTTTTTTTTCTTTTTTGGAGCCCATAACAAATGTGAGAACCGCCTCTGGCAAGAAAGAAGTTTTTGGAGTCGGCTAAAGCTCTTAGAAGTTCTACTCCTCCCACCATTATCAAGGTAGAGCTGATCTGAGATATTATCTGTTTCTTTCTTTTTTTTTCGTTTTTGTTGGGGTATTTCCCTCTCAATTATAGGCTAATTTACTTATCACTAGTCACTAGAAAATGCGCGCCAAATGAAATTGTTGTCATTGATGATAAGAAACCGAGAAACGATTCTCTACGCATTCCCGAACCATCAAAATGATAAGATACGACTCACGTGTAAAAACCGTTTTCAATAGAAAAGAGCCAATTCATTGACCATTTAACAGCATTTATCATGGGGCCCAAAGTGGTTGGGGTGAAAAACTGTCAGCCATGATTCGCCAAAATAAAAAAAAGGGGGAAAAAAAAGGCCTCAATGTGTTATTGACCAGAATTTGCATAAAGATATTCGGAATGAGTAGTGAGCGAGTGAAGTAAATGACTAGAAAGAAACCTAGAAACCCATAGATGATAGATAGATGGGTTGAGATGAGATGAGTTGACTTGTTTTCTCTGTTCATTGAGAGCGGTGATTAGGTGAAAATTTTGCACAATGTATTAATGCTGATTAAAGCAGTCTGTGGCATAGAAATCACTTGTGAAAGGCTTTGCAAAACTTTAATGTTAAGGTTCAGGCCTGGATTTACCCTACAAAGCAGTGGGGTCAAATGCCCAAATTTGAAAATTTCAAATTGTATGCTGTGTTTGCTGGGTTCAACTATTCTAGTAAGACCAGCTATTTAAAGGTTGCAAAAATTAAGCCAATTTTGAATGAATGGCTTGAGATTTAGGTCAGAAACAGTTTATATTTCTTTGCTTGCCACTTTTAAGGTAATAATAAATGACTTAGAAATTTATCTTTACAATAACATATTAACGATCGTTATGACGCCTTCATCTCGTGATATTTTAAGGCTTAAAACTAGTTATTTGCCTACCGCACCCTTGCCCTAACCCCCTTTACCCATTGTTATCTTTAACTCAGTTTTGATACAATAATATAACATTCACTCTTATCTTTGTCTCTCTTTCACTTTAGCACTCACCTGTCATTTTATGAAGCAAATTTTATTGCATAACTTAAGGAATTTCCAACGTGTTGGCAATTTTCCATATTTTTGACTTCTCTCAATATACAATATATGTATGTATGTATGTAAATGTGTATATTTTGCGACGCGACGTAAAAAATGTTTTGTATACATATAAATATATACATATATATATTTTTAGGTACATACATTTGTGAGGGGTTTTTACTGCGAATTGATTAGCCCGTTTCACGTTTCACGAGATTAGCATATAGAAATATGAAAAGTCAGCATTTTGACACTTTTTTGTTTTCTTTTGTGTGTTTGTGATTTGTAAATTTGTTTCGATTTTTTTGTTTTTTGTTGTTGTTTTCTGTTACTGGTGATCACATTGATTTGAGTGCTACTTGGTCACTTAGAATAGTTAGTTAGAATGAGGGGGATAAAACACACAGTGCGTATGCGCAACATTCCTTACAGTTGAACGTCTGTGCGACAACTGGTCTATGGATGACGATGAATGTTGCCAATGATGGATAACTGGGAAATGCCGAAACTACTGTTACTGCTGTTGCTGCTGCTGCTGCTGCTCCTATCGATGATGTTGATGGTGTTGGCTAGTTTTAGTTTTTTCCTATAAGGTTGGCCGCTGGGCAACCGCAGCTGGCGGATGTTCCGTTTCAACTGAATGCCAACTTCATGGGGACTTGCCCAACGAGAACTGCTGTGTGCATTGGACAGCAACGGCAGCGGCATAACTCCAAAGCAAGCAGTAGCAGTAGCAGCAGCAGCAACAGCAGCAGCAGCAGCAGCATCGAAGCAGCAGCAGTAGACTGCAGTAAAAGCCGAACAGCTGGTTCAGTGGTGAAGGTGAAGGTGGCCCCCCAAAACACCAATCAATGAGAGCAAAAGAGAAAGAGTCCCCCGAAGAAAAAGAGCAAGAGCTAGTGAGAAAGAGAGAGAGAGCAAATGTGAGAGAGTCCCAGCGAGAGAGCTGCGTCGGCGCTGCATTTGCTGCAGTTAGTTCTGTCGCTTCGATATTGGGGTGGACAAGCAGTTGGGCGGGTGTTCGGCGGCGGCGACGACTGGCTAAGAGGCGTGCCAGACAGACGAGTGCATTGGCATAGTAAACTTTATAAACGAGGCGCCATCGTCGCATCGTCGTTTCGTCTCGCGTCTCGTTTCGTTTTGGTTACTTTACGTTGCGTTTCCATTCCGTTCTCTCTTTCTCTCTCTCTCTTTTATTTCGCCGTTAGATGCGCACTTGATGTCGTCGTCGTCGTCGCATTTTGCTCATCAACAAGTCTGCAGCAGCGACGCCAACAGCAACTCATAGCCCTTCGGCTCTCAGTCTCTGTCTCGTACTCTGCTGTCTCTGCCCCTTAGCAGAAATATATATGTATATGTATGTATGTATTCCCAGCATATATTGAGAAGGCAAAAATTATTGTAGAATAAAATTATTTATAATTTAATTAATACTTGAAATAAAAATTTATGCCCAAGTTAAGTTAAGTTTGCAATTACACTGCGATTACAACAATAGATACAACTCTGTGGATGGATGGGCAGTCAAGGCAGAGGACAGTTGCTGCGACAGCGACGCCAACGCCAACAGCGGAAGTAAACGGAAAGCTTCAATTTAGCCGGCATTTTGCAGTGCATCCGTTTCGTAGTCAACTTCGTTTTAGGGTTGTTTCACCAAGCGCCGAACCAAAGAGAGTTTACAAAATTCAGGACTTAAGAGAGAATTCCTTTTACCGTTTTTAGGGCAGGTCAGTTACAAAGTGAGAAGAGATTGAGTGAGAGAGAGGGAAAGAGAGAGAGAGAATGACGGCCAGCTGACAGTATCTAACGACGCTTATGTATACGGCGCCCAGCAGTTCATAGCTAGCAATTGAAATAACGGAAAAAAACGAATGGCCCTCCCGAAAAAAAGAAAAAACACGACAGTCAGCAGCAGGACTACTCCTGCTCCTGCTCCTGCTCCTTGGCACATTATTAGATTTATCTTGTTTAGCGCTTAACCAGCAGCTGCCTTTGGCTCTCTGCGCTGTGTCCTGCCTTTGCCTGGAACAATCCCAACTGACCATAAAGTGGCATCTCTTTTTCTTTTTGCCTGGTTTATGAGCAGGTCCTTCAAGAGAATCCATCCCCACCCTCCCAAACACCCTCTACTTCCTTTGGCTTGACTCACGGCGCAACGCTTTACTCATCATTATGCCTTCTTTTGGAGGATTTTATAGTCAGCATCTGGCTTTTCATTATGATTATTAGGCAGAGGAGAGGCACAATCTTGAGTGCAGGATAATTCGAGATTCCTTCTTCGAGTGGTGTATATGAGTTTCTCTTTCTCGTTCTGTGAGTGTGTGTGTGTGTGTCATTGGCTGTGTATTTACGTGTGTGTGTGTGTACATGCAAATATTTAATTAGCTAGATGCCTGCTCAAGCTGACGCCTGATTAAGTTGAGTGGCCTTTAATTTGATTTGAGAATTTTTCGGTTTCAAAGAATAACATTTTTGCCCACGATTTCTGTTTTTGTTGTTGTTGTTGCTACTTCCTGTGTGTCCACAATTAAATTACAAACCAATTTGTAGTTTGCCAAGCCAAAAAGCCACACTAACCCTCAACCACTTCACCCTCTTGGTTTTTTGGCTGCCTATGAAATTATTATTAAATTTGTTCAGAAAATCGCAAAAATAATATGTATAGAAGGGCAAAACCATTAAACACAAAACAAGTAAATATCTGTATAAATATATACATATAGATAGATGCAGATATACATATATAATCTCTCACACCCACACCCAATGGACACACACACACACACACACACATTTGCATGTCGCCTATTAACCGCCGCGCACAATTTTCATATGCAAAATTCGCAAAATTTTCGATATGACCAACAAATATGGGATTGCAATATCTAGCTGATACAGGTCACAGTGGCTAAAATGACCAAACAAAACTTAATGGGCAAGGAGAAAAAGGGGGAAGGTCACATGTAGAAAATGTGGAATTATTTAAAGGATATACGATAAAACTTATAAACGTTTCTACAGCTGTTAATACCTTCAAAGACATTGTAGATCCCTTTAATGGCAACTCCTTTAAAGAAGTTAAAACTATCAACCATAAGTCCTTGTCTAATTTTGAGGTTCATCAAATAAAATCTCTTGGTAAATGCTAATTTAATAAATTTATTTTTCTTTTGCCACTTAAACGATAAATAACGATAATTGTATTTAAATTACCTGTAAATATAATATCTGAACACATAATGTGTCTCAACTTTGTAATAATTTAATAAGTTAAGAAGACATTTAACAAAATGAAAAAACAGCTAAAGACTGCATGGCCAAGCAAGGAAATTTATGGGGGCTATTTAGAGTTTCTTGGGCCTTATAAATTCAAAGCTTTCCCCAGATATTCTCATAGGACACCAATTTATTTTACCGGCATTAGCTAAGACATTTGTTATAGAGACTTTATACTAAACGAAAACTTAACCTAGCCCTAGAAAGGCTATGAGACGCAATTTTTGGATCAATTTATGAAATTTGTCTTATCAAAAGAGCTCAAGTATTGAAATTAGCTAAATTTTTATAATGCCTTAAAATCACAGCATTAGTTGCTAGCAAACCTTTAAGACAACTTCTTTTCGGTATTTACCAATCCATTTATATATTAAATAAATAAATAAAATAAATGATTGCCTTTGGAAGCTTCTACAATTACAACCTAACAGATAAATAAAATAAATGATTGCCTTTTGAAGCTTTTAGAACTCTAGCTTTAATTTAAAAAAGTTAACAATGTCAGATGTTTATAATGGTTTTTGTGTCTCAAGCAAAGTCGAGTGTTAAATCTCTTAATATAAGGATAAAAATCATAGTTTATACAGATTTCTCTAAGTGACCAACTTCTTTACAAGCAATAGAGCATCTATCAAGAGAATCTCAATGTTGGAGGTTTAAAAGATGAAAGTCGAGTGTTAAATCTCTTAATATAAGGATAAAAATCATAGTTTATACAGATTTCTCTAAGTGACCAACTTCTTTACAAGCAATAGAGCATCTATCAAGAGAATCTCAATGTTGGAGGTTTAAGGTGTAGGTAGGCTAATTAATAAACTATGCACTGATCTATCCATTAAAAAATTTAAGACACAGGTATTAATGAAAATCTAGAAGTTAAGCCCTTTAGTTAGCCTGACGCGAAGAGTTCAAAAACCTTTCCAAAGGAATTCAAAACCTCCTTCAAAAGTATTTTACGAAGTTTTCATTGTTAAGCAATTGGGTTAAAATCATTTTCAAAAGTTTAGTTAATCTTGAAACCTTTTGCATAATTTTTGTTTTACACAATCCTTTAGTAATAATTTAGGCATATCATGTTTATGACTTTTGTTAGCGTATCTTTTTTTTTTTCTATGTATTTTTGTATTTTAGCAAGAATCGATTCACAAATCATCTTAACAAAGCTTTTACCTTAACATAATGTAATACGCCAAACAGTTATTACTAATAGTGAATTTTTAATCTTATTTACATAAATCTATATTTTTATTGGTTACATGTTTTATATTTATTTAGTTATACAAATCAGTCAGCAATTTAGCGTATTATTGTAAGATATTGCCTTCTCTTTAGCTTGTGGATGGTCCTTTGGCTCGCAAGGTTTTGCTCCATAATTGGAGTATCCTGGTATTAGAAAACTGTCTGAAAAGTCTTTAGTTACAATTCCAATATCAGTGTTAGTCCATATCAAAACCTTTTTCGATCCTTTTTCGTTATGGTTTACTGTAATTCAATGTGTCCTGACATTGGCGTTGTATCAAACTGCATTTTAGGCATTTTGTCGCTAAATTGAGTTCCGGTTTTAGATGGCTTTTGTGTATGTGTGTGTGTGTTTATCGGGGGTGGACAACCACCTTCAACTTTTGCTGCCCCTCCGCCTAGGCCTGTTCCCCCCTTGGTCCATCGAAGCCATCAACCCTGTCTAAGCCACAGGCAAATTTTTTTTTTTTTTTGTTGCTGTTTGGATTTTACGTTCAAAATTTTTTTGTTGTTACTTATTTTATGGACATTCTTTTTATTGTTGTTTGTGTATAGAAATATTCGCACAATTTGTTGTTGTTTTTTTGTGTGAGTGTTTTTTTTTTCGTTTTTTTTGCCAAAAATTGCTTGTAATTAAACCAGAAATGATGCTGCCAAAAATTGTGTTGCCACTAGGCAACCAGTTTTTAACAAGAAGTTGGCAGCAATTAGGCTCGGGCCAGAAAAATAAATTATTGAAAATTTGCATTTGCCATATAAAATGGCAATAAAATAACAACAACAAAAAAATGAAAACGAATACAAAAAAAACACGACGTCTGACCAGCATACCAAAAAATATGTATGTATAATATTTAATGTGCAAACTAAAAGCCACCAGAGCTTTAATTAAACATTAAAATAGATGCTAATCAGCCGAGAGATCCCTTGACAATATCTCATTCTACTGGCTATCAGGATGTTTAAAAACTAAAAGCCCGGTCCGACAGTAAACAGGACACAAACAGCAACAACAAGAATAACACAAAAAAAATAACCCTTTACTATAAATGTGTAAAATATTCAAATGCATCTAAATAAATATGAAAATTTTATACATAGATATAAAGCGGGCAAAGAAAAAATCTTTGTTGGCCATATTGAAATGGATTAACGTTGATCAAATGGAAACTCTGTTTTGAATTGGCCTTGGTTTGGGAAATCAGGGAGGGACATAAGGGCACAAATTAAGCTAATTGCGCGCTAGATATGCAAAACGCACTTGGCCATCAGCAGGGGGACTCGAGGGAGAAAGAGAGGTGGTTGGGAGGGGTCTGGATAGCATTAATAGCCGCATTTGCATAGTCATTGTCAGTCTCTCTGGGACAACATAGTGCAGAATGATGATGATGATGATGATTATGTCAATGATGATGATGTCGTAGGGACCCCGAGACTCAATTCGCCTCAACTCAACGTTGAAATGTTCTGTCAAAATGACACACAAGAGTGGATAAACCGACCCTCTAAAAATCTAAAATTCAAACATATTTAGAGGATATTACAAATGGTCTGTGATTGAGTATGAAACTCAATGAATGCAAAAGGATTCGAGTGGTTATTGCAGCAGTCACTTGAGTTTATACAAAGCGTTGCAATGTTGCATAGTCAATTAGGAGCACTTGTGGTGTTAAAACATATCAAATTGGCTAAAATTAACTTTTATCTAATGATTGGGGTTCTTAAAAGAGATAAAAGCTACCCTAGTTGGGCAAATTTTTGTAGTTTTGTGTAACAATTTCACACAAGAATCGATTAAAACTTAATTCTAAGGGCAAACAAAAAGCTAAAATGTAGTAAAAATAAAATCAAATGGTCAAAAAAACTCAAAGATTTTTTCTATATCTGCACTGAAAATTGTAAAAAGATTTTTCCTTAAGAAATATATTGCCCTTATTAAGTTTTGAGAAATGGGGTAAATTGGCCCCTTAAAGTATGCACTAGGCAGTCTTAAATTTCATTTTTATTAACCATAAAAAACTTTTTAAACATCTTTTAGCTAATTTAAGCCAATGTTTGCTAAAAGTATCGTTATTTAACTACAAGCTTTTTATTAGTTCTTAAAAAAGTGGATTTTTAACTGCTTTATGCATACTTTAAGGGGCAATTCTCATTCATTTCGCAATTTGAAATACACCAATGGGCTTTCTACCTTAAGATTGACTTACAAATGTTTAAAAAATCAATTTTATATATTGCTTCCCATTGGTTTTCATTGATATTTTAACAAAAATTTAAAGAATAGCAAAGACAAACCATGAGATAACTCTTCAATTCTTAGCATAATCCCAAAAAAACAAATTCCAATTCGTAAGCCAAGTTTTTTTTAGTCCTTGGAAGATATAAACAACTGGGACTTAAAGAATTACACCTCATAACTGAAAACTACAGTAACCAAGCAGCTTTTAATTGACTAAAAATACTTGGAAAAATTTGTTCCATTTAAAGTAAATTAAAATGTGCGAAGATTACACTAATCTTACACTGCCAAAACTTTTTGAAATCTTCTACCATTCAACCAACACCTTTGCCTTTACCTCTCAATATATTCAAGTCAAAGTTAGCACTTTAAATTTGTGGATTAGTTTGTCGAAAATCCTCTTAAGAATTGCCATAAATTTAGTTGTAAGACTTTTGTGATGCCAACTAATTGATTTCATTTCCTTTACTTCTAATACGAAAACGAAAAAATAAAAGAAAAGTTTAAATCAAACACAAACTCTTCACTTTTCAGTCGGTTTGCAAGTTCAATTCATTTAAGGTGGCAGAGTGAAAACTTTTAAGCTGCCAAATTAAATGAACTGTGTGTGTGTGTGTTTGTCTGAGTGAATGGTATGGAATGAAATGGAATGGTTGGCCCTGACTCTCGGTGTTGACTTGGCTGAGACTTCGACTCGTCGACTCCTAGACTCCTTGACTCGATGATTCTAACAGGCAGGCAGCGCTTAATGACAGCGCTTTGTGGTTGCCCAACAGCAATAGCAACAACACCTGTCAAACGCAACTTCAACTTGAATCTAACAAAACACGCACAAAACTTCCCTAACCCAGAGATGGTTAGGGCTGGCAGAGAGAGAGAGAGAGAGAACGAGAGAGAAAGAAGGGGCCTTCAGAAGGACAGAGGAAGCTAATTGAAAAACGTAAAGCGGGGTGCAACTTGACGTATACTTAATCTTTTCAGCACACAGCGAGTAAATGGGGGAGTAAAAGCTACCTCCTCTCTCTCTATCCATCTATTGGTGTGTGTGTGTGTGTTTTGGTGTATGTACATCAATGTCAGGACATCTCAAATGGGTTAACAGGCAAACCTCAAAAACTTGACACACACTCTTGAGCGAAAAAGAGAGCCAGAGAAAGAGATTCAATGCAAATATAAACAAATCAGCAGCGCAACAAGAATGAGAAAAGTCAGCAAAAATTTTGTCATCGGTAAAAGGGGGGCAATGAATGGGGGATGGAATGGGGGGTTAAACTAAAGAATTGTTATTGTTGTAGTTGTTCTTTAGAAAACGGCAACATCAGCAGCAGCTGCCACAGCACAAAACATATGGAAATTAAATTTCAACAAACAAAAACAAAAAACCAAAAAGAGGAGGTAGAAAAAAAAAGAAAACCTAAAAATGTAAAATTTTCGTTGCAGCATTTTTGGCGCAGACGTCCTTTGCATATATGTGTGTGTGTGTGTGTATTTAAGTGTGTTTGTGTAGTTGTGTGTAGGCAGTTTCTGTGTACGTTTTTGAAAATGAAACTTTTGCAACGGCATCGCATCGCAACCCATCGCATCGCATCGCATCGAGTCGACGTGGCTAAAAAGGCTGAGAGCCTTCTACTTGTGCCCACACAACTGCGGCTACCAAAGCACTTAATCATCTTAAACCGTTGTTTGCACGGTTTGCCGCAGATCTGGGTTTGAGAGGCTTGAGGGGGAAGCTGGTAGCCTACCCCCTACAGTCATCTACACTACCACCCACACTGCGATAAAAACAACAACCAATGCACACACTTCCGTCCTTCTACATGTGTTTTCATATGCTGCGTGGCCACGCAGAAAAAAACCCAACAAAAAAAGCAAACCAAACTGTAAAAAAACCCGATTGGGAAAAAACTAGGGGCTCTTTAATCGAAATAACTTATACCCTAAAGAGTTCTTCATTTTGTCCTTCTTTAAGGGAGTTAAAATAAGGAATGAATATTTTAAAAGGTAAGAAAAAAAGATTCAAGGTGAGATAAAAATCAATTTCGGCTTTATGTTTGTACCTGAAAAAGCTATATTGATAGTTAAATTTGTTTAAGAACAGATATGGGAACATGAATGATCTGGCATAAAATGATCTGGCAACTCTTGGTTGCAAATTTTAAGTAAGAAATTGTTGATTTTCGACTAGTGAATAAATCTGGTAAATCTTGTTTTTAAAACTATTTACCTTATGAATAGATCTTCAAGCTTTGTGATTATTATTTCCTAAACCGAAACATGAAATTCATTTGAAATTCAGTTGAGTCCTTAACTCAGAAGCTTAACAAATCGATCTGCCAACACGGCTATGCAGTTTTCAAATAATAAATTATAGAAAGATATGGCAGCTAAGTTTTTTAAACAATTCTAAAATTACAAGTCGATTGGAGAAGTCTGTTTTGCAATTACCAACTGAATACTTCACTTTCGTAAAAATGTTCAAGTGGGTAACCCCTTTCAAAATTAATGTGGCAACTCTGTTTTCTTTGGTTACAAAAAATTTTGTGATTGCCAATAAAATCCTTATGCTCTAAACTGAGAGAGAGAGGAAAAAAAACAGGACAAAAACAAAAACGTTAAAAAAACCAAACAACAAGGAAGGCAGAAACAGAAAAACGGAAATAACACGGGATGTTTTTGCCTTGGCCCGCTCACCCCTCCGTCACTCTGCCTACAGTTAGTTGAAGCTAACCCACATTGACCACCTGCGCAGCTAACTAAACACGTGGCAGCACCTGTCTAACCGAAAGCCCCAGGAACCAACCTCTCATATTCTTTCCATTTCCACATCCCCACCCCACCCTCTTTTACCCTCTGGTGACCACATTTCATACAGTTTCCATAGCTAAACCGCATTTAGCGCGCGTTTAGTGGTCGCCATTTTGTTTGCTATCATTGCCATGTTGTGTGTCTCTGTGTAAGTGTGTGTGTGTTTGTTGCCCAGATTTATGCAATGAAAATATGCCACTGTCTAAAGTTTCAAGTGCCATTCACAGTCACCCACTCACATAGACACACACACCCACTTACACTCCTTACACATACGTGTGTGTGTGTTGTGGGTTTTGGTAATTAAAAAAAATTTGTTCCTTATATGCAAATCAATTAGTGTGGAAGCAGCCAAACTCAACGCAAAGGGCAACGGCAAAGGCAAAGGCAAAGGCAATATATGAATAGGGTTTTGTGATAGACATGAACTCATTTGCATCTTTGGCAGCAGCTTGATATGCTAGCAACATATATCCCTTATTTGTCCCAGTCACTCTTTCCCTTTTGCTTGTTTTGCAAACTTTAAGTGTTTCTTAAAAATTTTTGTTAAATTTCATACACTTTTGCCTGCCAGGCTGCTTGCCTGCCTGTCTTTTGCCTAATCAAAATTCGGCAGTCTCGTTTGTCCTTATTTATGGCCCGCAGCAGCAACAGTTTGCATTGGCATTGCGGCCATGTCCTAAAGGGCTAGGACTAGAAGTAGCTTCTCCCCCTTTCCAATCCCACCCGCCCTTTATATTTTTTGCATATTGTGTACTTAACTCTTGTTTACTTGAGCCTGTGATGGAATGGAGGGCGCAAAAAAACTTGCAGGCAACTACGACAAAAGTTCCCTTCGCTCTCTAGCAACAACTCTTTGAACCCAGGGGCAGAAACTTGAAGCTGGAGTCGCATCGCATCGCATCGGTTCGGAGGCAAGAAAACAACTAAAAGTCAAATAAACAATTCAACTTTGGCGCTGTCAACGGTGGCAACACAAGCAACACCAGAACTAAGAAGGAACAAGGCATAGTTGCAGCACTTTTCCAGTGGCAGTGGCAGTGGCAACAGCAGCGCCATCATCATCATCGCTCATAATACACACAAGCGGAGAAGCGAAAAGCAGCAGCAGAAGCAGTCTGCCGACTCCATAGTTTCTTATTTCTTATTTCCTTTCTCGCTTTGCATATTTTATTTATTGTACGTTCTTCTTCTGTTGCTGCTGTTGCTGCTATTGCTCCTTCGCCTGGAGGTTACAACTCTTGACTTTAATTGTTAACAAGTGACTGCTGCTAGCTTAAATTATTGAACCACTAGAGCTCGTCTGGTGCGTCTGCTGTTTACTTTCAGCTACTTTTTACCACCTATGAAAAATGATGCACTAATATTTCAAAATTTTCCGACTGACTTTAAGTTTTTGGTTTTTTTGCAACACATATTTCACACATTCAAATATATGATGATATACGCAGACTTTTTGATTAAGGCGACACTAAGTACACGAGCTTACAAAGGGCAAGGAGGGTGGAAGCCCCAAGAATGACTAAACGAATAAGGTCAGTCAGTTGAGTAAAACACTTAAAGAAATTTTAGGTGAACAACTTTTTGCCTTTTTCAAATAGTGATAAACTTGATAAAAACTTATAGAAAAGAGTTTGTCAAGTTTACGAAGCTAAACAAGCGGCTAAAGATACAAATCTTTGGCTTTTAAATAATTTTTAATGAACAAATAGATTTATTATTTTGTAAATCATGGTTTGAGCTTAAATCTGGACCCATTTACATCTTTGTCTAAGCTATAACCTTAGCTTTTTCTTACGCCTTACAAGACATTTCTTTAACTAAATAGATATAACTCATATTTCTATAAGGACGGTAATCCTATGAGATATAATCAATTAGAATAATTTTTTTGCTAAGAACTCGAGGCATTTTAAAATATTTTATTCCTCCAATTTCAGTTCATAAATATGTAACAATATTTTGTTTTTTCAAATATTTTATTATTCGTTAGAAGCTGACTGCAGCTGAGACAACACAAAGGAAACTAAAGAAAATGTGCTTAAAAAAATAAGAATTTTCTATACTGTAAGATATTTCTCGTTGAAGTAGTAATGCTTCTATGGCAGCTTTATGTTATAGTAGTCTGCTCTTGCCATTTTCCATACTCTATCTTATATGGATCTATAATTAGCAAGTTTTAAAGATATGATAAGACTACGAAAATCTGTATTTGAGATAACTTCTTTTTTGTGAAATAAAAAAATTGCAAACAGAAAAAGGTCATTCTTTGAAAACTGCAACTGAAATTTGTTTTTAACTCATTAGATTTCTTTAGTTAAGTACTTTAGCCCACAAATAGTAATTAAGTGATAAAAAAATGCATTTAGAAGTTTACATTTCTTATTGTAAATCATTTTCAGATAAACTCTTTTACCCAATTTTCACTTACTGAATTTATTATGAATGTAACCTATTTAAATCAACATAGTATTAGATAAGTTGATTTCTCCTAAACGTAGTTTAACTTAAAGAGGTACATACATATTTATCTCCTCCTTTTTTTTTCAAGGTATAATACATTTCAAATAAATTCTTGTGAATCTATGTGACCAAACACTCCACAAACTTACCTCAAATACTTGAAAATCAAAAATACATAACTAGAGAGAAGTGTATCACTAAGTCTATATCCCACAAAACCTCTGCCAATTAAGATTTTTCGATTTCTAACTAGTGAAATCAAAACTGGCAAACGAATTTGTGTGTGTGAATATTTTAAGGAAAACTTTTTTGGTTTTTTTTTGGAAAATTACTGAAAATATGCTAAGTGCATTGTAAAGAAGAAGGTGGAAGAGAAATGTGGAGGCATTGAGAAGAGAAGTATCCGCATGGCAGCATTCTGTCTCGCAGCATCATTTGTCTTCATCTCACTTCTGTCTGGGCCTACACTGCGTATACATAACTTTGCAATTTTTCATGTGTGCTTCACGTGTGTGACACAATTATCACTACAGAGAAAAGGAGAGCAGAAATTGAAGAGGCGGCACGAAGAAGGGCTCTAAGGCTGAGGACGAAACTGAGGCTGAGGCTGAGCCTGAGTCTGTCAACAAGACTCAAAGTGGAAGAACAAACAATCAAACAAAAACAACAAACAAACAAACAAGTAAACAAAAAACGAAAACGAAAAAAAAAACGTTACCTTCAATTAACTTTGATGTGTTGAATTTTTAGCCGCAGGCTTGGAAAATAATTAATTGTCCTTGTTTGTGCTTGAATAGTGAGTTAAATTTACCAAAAGCCAGCCGAAAGCAAAAAGAAAAAAGAAAAAAAAGAAACCACAATCAATGAATCATGAATGGAATGGTAGAAAGATGTAAGAAGAGGTAAGTTTTGAGGGAGAAATGAAGAGAGGGGGTGGAAGTAGTGGGGCGATTGAATGCAGTGGTGCCTCACCACGATATCAATGCAAATTGAAGTGGCCAACTCGAAGCACGGACAAGTCAGGAAAAGTCACATTTGAAATTCAATGAATTTTTGACCCAGCCATCCAGAGGACAAGAAAAACGAGAAGCGAAAGAGGATGAATGGACAGACGGAACGGTATGGAACCGGAGACATGGCCATGTCAATTGGACGCCACTTGAGGTGCTGCAACATTTTGCATTATGAATGACTTTGGTCAGTGGCAGCAGCAGCAGCAGCAGCAGAAGCACCAGCAAATTGCCACAAATATCGTTGGCAGTTTTAGTTCAAATTCAATTTGCAACTGATTTTCTAAAGTTGAAAGAAAAGTTGCCATAAATTTCCGTCGACTGTCAGGCTAATTACCAAGAGTGACCAAAAAAAAAAGCACTCTGAGAATCCTTCTCCACTTTCTAGCCAAATAATTTATTTAACTAGTTTTATTTATGGTCCCCTCCATCTTCGGACTGTGTTTTTAAAGTGGCTTAAAGGCCCAAAACAACACAGACCAAAAACACATTATGCATGCAAAATTCACTTGAAATTTTTAACACCAAACGAAATAAAATTTTCAACAAACGGCAATAAGACAAATTGGCCAAGACAAGACCAACTGCTGCTGCTGCCCTTTTGATTTTCGGCCCTCAAGGAATTGTGAAAACAAGCTGAGTTCAACAGGCCCAAACCAAAGCCGAATCCGAAGCCAAAGCCAAAACCAAAACCGTAACTGAAACAAATGCAATAACAATTAGCCAAATGCTGCCTGCCAAATTCTGCATTCTGTCGTAGTCAAGTTTCAAGGCAAAATTCCTTAAGGAAATGGTATGAATGCGAATTTCATACGTTGAACAACTTGAAATTAATTTAATTTTCTCGAGAAAATAGTCAACATGTCGAATGCATCCATATGGATCCCCCAAGAGGCGTCCAGTGATATGTTCTCAGACAGCACAATACAACAATTAATAAATCAAATTTGATTTAATTTCATTTTCCTTTATCTTATACCCTGTAGCCTTTCGGAATAATAGAAGTTGATTAAAACATGATCTAAAACACAAGCTTCTGAGAATTGTAAAAGGAAACAATGTACCATTTGCATTGAAATACTTTGATGAATACTAAAGATGTAAGCAAAGTCTTTATAGCAAATAAATTTAACAAATTTGGGTTTGTATTCATTTAAAGGTCTCAAAAGCAAACTATATGGAATGAAATAACTCTTAAGACTGAAGTAAATGTCCCAACTAAACACTCTCTGCTAGATGGTTATGATATAAGTTATGATTAGGCAATTATATAAATTATATTTTACCTAATTTGTATAGCTTCCAAAAAGGACATATCCTTCAAACTATCTCCATGTTATTAATTCTTCAGAGCAAGGGCTGATCTTCTATTATCTTGTGGCTAGAATGTTTATGTAAGTCTGCCAGAATGAAGACCCTTCTTAAGTTTCAATAATTCAAGAACCAAGCAACTGAAATCTAACTTACTAACAGTAGGCTATCCAATCAATCGCAATCCTTTTCATTGTAACCAGATTATTGCCGTCTAATCGTTATTAGTAGTATCAGATCCTCAGTGATATATTTGTTTGTATAGAGTTACCTAGGGTCGATATACTTATTTACATACACACTCAACTAACTTAAAACGATCTTCCCAAAGCCGCGTTTTGGTACGAACTGTTTTTGAATTTGCTTGTCTTAGCCATATTTTTCGGCCTCTTAAAATAGCCGTATCAAACTACTATTGGTAATCCCAATTAGAGTTCAAAGTGGAGCAAACAGCGGACCTTGAAGCAAGTTATATCTTATTAGAATGGCAGCAAAGTCAATACGATATGGAAAAAATTCATAAAAAGTCTGTTATACAATCATAAACTTTGATCATTTTAAAAGTTAACCAACACTTGTTATTTCTGTTATACTGGTTATTTATTGCTTACAAAAGTTGAATTGATGTTTATTAAACTGAAATTTTTTCTATACTATTCGTTTATGAAATACAGAAACGACGATGACATATCAAACCCAGTGTTAACAACTTTGGTGATCAAAACATACCTTAGCTAACACTGTCAACACATTTATTGCACCTTGAAATATAATGCCATTTTCAACACTTTATTTATCCTCCAATTATGTAAATGAAAAGTGAATAAACCTAAACATCTCTCAATTCCTACAGGGTATTTCAATGCCGGTAACTTGTCTTGACTTGACGAGTTTCTTTCTTCTTTTTTTTTGCAACAGGAAATTCAATTTGGCAATCAAAGTAAAACGGTTTTTTTTTTTCTTATTTTTTGGCTTATGTATTGTTGGTATCATGCAAGACACGCGCAACCACAACTACTTGATGGAGGGAAAAAGACGTGATGAAGGAGGAAGTAGAAGTTGTGGAAAAGACATAAATCATGCGGCTATTTTAAGATACTCCAAAATAATATGAAGAAGAAGAAAAGGTGAAAAGCAGTTAGGTTTAACTTCAGGTAAATGAACCAAAAGTGCGAAGCGGCGCGTGCAGAGAGCAACAACAACAACAATAACAACGATCATCGTAGAGCGAAATTAGATTGCCACACTTTCAGTTAAAGCAAAGAAGCGTGAGACTGCTGAGGGGGGTGGGCAGGAGGTCGGGCCAGAAGAGAGCGACATTTGAATGAAGCTGGCCCCAACGGCTACGCCTGCGCATTCATTCATACAAAACAGCTGACTGTGACTTTGTGCGGTCGACTTGGGCAGCGCTGCTTCTGTCGCTAACTCTCTTGGCTGGTGTTGGTGTCGCTGTCATCGTCTTCATTGCCTGTTGTTATGCAATCGCGGCCAAAAAGACGAAAACGGTAAAAAGCTCTAGCCATTGGCCAGCCATGGCAGCAGCAGCAGCAGCAGCAGCTGATAATCCAAGCTATGGCATATCTACGTCAAGCTTGGCCGAAAATTGGCCTTCTTCTTCTTCTACTCCGCGTTTTCAATGTGCTAAGTGGCACGCCTCACTTGGCGTTCCTCTAAATACATATACATATGTATATATGTATATCTATATAAGTTGTACTCGACTCAGCTGAGAAGAACTTGCGGTAGTTTTAGGTTAAAATGCAACAACGAAAAAAATAAAGCACCACTCTACACCAAGAGAAATTGTCGTTAAGTTGATATAAAAGTTATCATTTAGTGGGAGACTACAAGAACGATACGTTTGTTTTGGCCTGAAATAGTGATTATAAATTCGCAAAGGCAACATTTCGTGAACCCCTTGTAATTAGGTCCTAGAAGCGCATTGCTTTCAAATTCGACATTTTATTGTTAGATAAATTTGATTAAATAATCACCGAAATTGGCTTTATCGAAATTCATTTTCTACCTTATATACAAAGTGCCGCCTTTGACCTAATACTATAATACTAGTAATCTGTATTTTAGCAAAATTTACGTTAGATTTTTTGAAAATTTATAGAAAATCTGCACCCTATTATATCTAGCAAGGTGTTCATTTACTCGAGATATGAGTACTCAAAATCCCTTTCGATTGATATATCATTGATTTAGATCGTTACTTATCACCGAGAATACTTTCTTTGTCAGTTCGGTGCACTTTTTGTCACAGTTTCTTTTTCAAAAACCTATGTAACACAGACGTATTATACCGATCATAAGTTGAAATATATCTTCGTTAAAATTTTCCGAAATTTTCTCAAAGTTTGCCTTTTTTCTAGATTTTTCTAGAGTCTACATATAGTAAGTGACGAAGATTTCAAATACAACATCTCAACTATGTTTTGGCTATGGTCGCTATATATTATAAAATTTTCAAGAGTCTCAGGCACTTTTTCACATTTAGTAGACATTAATACACAATTATTTATATATTATTTAGCAATATTTGCCCTAAAAAGTTAAAAAAGGGCCCAAAACAGACTTATGATATGGTACTCTCCATATAATTTATTGATTTAAATATATTTTCCTTACAGAGTCGTTATGATCCAATAATTTACACAGTGTTTCAAGTTTTTGAACTATTTTTGGCTGATTTCGTGGAATTTAAGCAAAACTTCTAATAGATATTTAAGTTTACTATTGATTTGCTTTGCTTTTGGCCACTTTTGCTTTAGTTCTTATGAAATTTGCATTTCTCTCAGTGTTTTAAGTAACTGGCCACATTCACTTACTTCCTCAGTGCTACATTTTGTGGTTTGTCTAGTTTGCCGGCTGCTGCTGCTGCTGGTGCTGCTGCTGGTTTGGCTGCACAACTTGGCCAAGTCAGCGGCGTAGTTGTTGTGGTGGTCGCCGTCGTCATCATCATTGGAATGTGGAGAAAGTAGGCCGCGATCATCGTCGTTGACTCGTCTAGTCTTGGCTCTGACTCTAACTCTAACTCTCTGGCTCTTTCTTGGGCATTCTCATGGAGTTGGAGTTGGAGCTGGAGCTGGAGCTGGTGTTGTTTGCTGTTGTGCCTGTGCGCTTGTCGCGTGCATGCAGCATTCCATGATTTTGCTATAGTGTGCTTGGCAGAGTAACAGTTAAACACGGGCCCCCGTTGCAGTTCCGTTTGTTGCTGCAAACGGATTTCAGAGCCACTAATTGGTCTCAATATGTCTGAGCCAGAGAACAAGCCATAGCCAAAGCCAGAGACCCAAAGCCAACGCGATCATCATTGCAACGGCAACGGCAATGGCAACGGCAAAGACGGCGGCGGCGGCGTCGGCGGCGGTGGCGGGCAATAGCAGTGGCAAGGTTGTTGCACGTATAAGTTATTAGCGCAACATTGTTGCGGGCATAAAGCTAATGCTTTTGCCATTAGTCTGGGCCCCAAAGATAGACGCAGCAGACAGCAGAAGAAGCAGCCGCAGTCGCAGTCCGTCGACGTGGCAGCGACTTGAGCGCACGTCATTGGGAAGACGTTGCAACTGGCTGGAGGAAGGGAGTGAGGGGCGTTAGGGAGACAGGAGCACTCTCTCATGTGACGGCCGCCTTTCATTTGTTTGTGTATTTTGGCTGATATTCAAAGCGTTGCGCTTGTTTGTGATGCATGTTGCATTGCATGTGGGTTGCTACTTAGCTATTTCTCCACCGAGCATACAGTGTCAGACAATCGCCCACAAATTCTACTTCAATTTTTTTTTTTTTTTGCTTAACGAAAAATGAGGAATTTGAATGGTAATGTCTGATGAATTTCAAACAGGTGCGTTTCAAACTATAACTTATCATATGTCAGTTGTAAATTTTGAAAAGTTTACTACTTATCTATCGTTTATTTAAGCAATTTCACATTTTTAAGCTGCTCAGAGAGAAGGATTCCCTTTGTTTTTCAGACAATCCTCATTTTAAAATTTCATTAATATCAAAACTTCATTAATTGTACAACAATTGCTACCAAAATATACCTTACAAGGTAACCATTTTATTTTATAAAGTTGCTCTGCCATCTGTATCAAAAATTTATTTTAGCTGCTCATATCTGATAATACAAATTAATTTGATTAAAAAGCTTCTGTAGTGTTTTATATCCTTTTTGATAGATGCATTAATTTGATATGAAATCACAATTAAAACAAACTAAAAATGTGAAATGTTTTACTTAATATTAAATCATCGGAAAATCAATAAATCATTTGAAAAATGTCGCCAATATAATTTAATGTAAAGGCAAAAACGTTTAAGAAAAAATCTAAAATTTCCAATTTTTTTTAGCTGTTTCTTTTAGTATAGAAAAGTACTGAAAGCGTTGTTTGATTAAGTAATATATTAACTAACCAACTCGACAAAAAATAAGGACAATTTAATCAGCAATTCTCAAGGTCTTAACACATTTATGATTCTCTTAATCATGGGATTTATTTCTAGAAAGAATCTTTGGAACGTTCTTCCAATATCAACTATATATGTAGGTCTTATTTGCATCACGCCTTCTAAATCCCTATATTTTAATCTAAATTGGAACAATTTTAGAAATTTTGAAAGAATATTATGAAAGAAATATCATTATAATCTTACTTTGGGTTTATTGAATATATAGTATTTGTTGGTTCATTTTGATTTATACAGTGCTTAGTACGATTCTATGAACAAATGACAACTAAAACGAAATAACAATGTAATGTATACTTTAAAACAAACTTTGATCTTAACAAAATAAACATGTAAAGAATTCGATACCGACTCCATTAAGTAAAAGATTAAGTCGGAATAGTCACTTCATAAGACTATAGAATTAAATGTGAGTTATATTTATTATTAATTTAGAAATGGTTAACAATAAATGTTACCTAATAGAATTGAATATGATAACTAACACTTCTCTCTGTCATACCCAAAAGCCCTTGCTAATTAGATAGCCTCCACATAAGAAACTCCGTTTAAATAATGGATAAATCAAAATGATAGTGTATAATTTGTTTAAAATGAAAGATATATGAGCTAAAGAAACTCGATAAAAGAACCATTTGTGCTATATGCTGATTCAATGGTTTTTATACTCAGTAGAGTGGCAAATATGTTAACTAAATTGAGTTGCTTATATCAAATTTATGCGCAATATGTACACATTATTATGTTTTCCCACATTTTCCTGTTTTGAAATTCTCTCTCTCATATTCTTATTTGCTGATGCAAACCTACAAGTACAAATATATACAGAATTTGTATAAATGTACAATGTACACACATACATCTGTACTGGCACCTACGAGTAATGTTTGTTTACAACTTTATCTTTAGTTTTTGAGCTTCCCCCCTTTTTATTATTATTGTATATTGTGTGTAGTAATGTGTGGAGAAGCGAAAATTTAATTTGCGCAGCATTTTTGCCAATATAATAACAATAACAAATAATAATAAGAGCAGTAGGTACATAACTACTTTACTAACATGGAGTTGGCGACTTTAATATACTCTTTCAGTGATTTACTGGTAAAGTATTACCTATATGAAGCTTTAATAACTTATTATAATGTAAACACATTCTTCCAATCAATATCTTACCTCTGTTGAATTGAAAACTAATCTTGTCTGGCAATTCTCTGCACTGCAATTCAATTCCATAACCATCCAAGTTTGTTTTTACTATTTTTCTATTTCATATATTCATATTTCTTGGAAATTGAATTCCTTTTCTATGAAAAAATCTTAATAATAAATGAATAAATGTTAGCCCTAAAATTGTGGGTAGTAAACATGATATTGTTTTTACAATGCATTCCACAATGGATTCCAACTGAAGACATGTAATTTCAAACCCAGGAATTTTCAAACTTTTCAGCTATTTTCTTTGAAAGTAAAGAAGTCAAAAACTTACAATTAATATGGAAAGAAGTTAAGTAATCACAAATATAGACTTGTCTGATACAGCTAAATACGTAGTATAACGAAAAGGAAAAGAAAAGAATTTAAATCTTGGATAATTTGAAACATGAATAGGATAAAACTACAAATAATCCATAGTACTAACTCGAGTTCTGTTCTAATATAGTAAAGTACAAAACTGGAAAGGACTTTTAACTTCCTACATGTATAGTATAGTAAAGTAAAGTAAAGTCATGTCCTTTTGAACCTTACTTCACTTACACGACCTGTGCGTACACTGATCTGATCTTAGATCACCTATATCTTACTAGACAAATTTACTTAAAATATATTCATAACCGTTCGAGAAAAAAAAAACTGTTCTATTTTAGGCCCCAAAAACTTAATGCCTAAGCTCGCATTTTATGAGCTTTGGGGTTTTTTTTTGTCTATGTCTAAAGTAAGCGTATAAAATAAACAGCAATAAGAATAATAATAACAACAACAAACTATACTTTGCTAATATTCAGCATGTTCTCACAGTTCCCCTCCGTTGAGTACACCTCTCCGCTACCAAACAAGTCCCCCTCATCCATTTGCCCAAGCCCAATCACCTTGAACAGCTGTTGCTGCTGCTGCTGCGTAGAAAAGTGCGAGAGCAAACTTAACTGTCTTACCCGCTGCCCCCTCTCAAACCGCTACCCATTGCCATACACGCCCCCATATCAAATGGCAGACAGACAAAAGTACTTAAAGTTTTCAACTGTTCAGAGATATCTGTGTGTATCGCGGGTGTGTGTGTGTGTGTGTGGGTAAACCAATTGTACAAATATAGAGATTGCGTTACGATTTTTATTTTTTGTTTGTGGGTTTTCGTCTTTAGACTTAAAGAGAGGCACAGATACATACGTACATATATGAACAGAAAAACGAACCGGAAGTTCATTTACCTTTTCAAAAAACTATCTCCAGTTTGAATGAAAGAGAGCAAAGAGAGTAAATCCAAAGAGAAGAGATCACCTTGATTACATGTTATACTATAAATGGCAATGATCATAGGTGATGTCTCTCTCTCTCTCTCTCTTTCTCTTAGTTAACCACAAACGAACTTGACACACTGACGCAGTTTTTCTCTCTTTCATGCCCGGCTTGCTTTCCTCTCTCTCTCTCTCTAACTGTTAAGTAAATATTTGGCTTACTACTAGCTCTAACTGCAGCTACGCTTTCTGTTTGCTATTTGATTTATATGCCGTTTGCACTTGAATTTTTCCTCTCTCTTTTTTAGTATTTGTACGATCTCTCGCTCTCCCACTAAATCTTTCTCTTCGTCTGCATGCATGTCTAACTGCACTTGTCGGCATTGAATGAACAGTTAAACATGTCTGTTGCCCGCACGCCTGAGCTAAGCTTGATGAGAGACAACGCCAACTGATTACCTTTTCTTTCGTTACTTGGATTTAATGCGAAATCGGATCTAAAAATAGCTAATGAACCGCATTGGTGTCTTATTTGAAATGGTGTCTGCCAGCTACCTAAAAAGATCCATTAATGGTTCGATAGCAATAAATATCACTTGTTACTCACAAATTGAGTGTTGCAAGTTGAAGATGCATATACAGCAATAACACCCACATTACGGTGCATTAAGCTGGACCCATAAAATACAATGCAATTAATATTAATGAAATCTTTTACTTTGTAATTGCATTATTATCGAAATTGGACACGTGAGGCTTACAGATTTTGCAATATTCAATTTGAGTGTCCTCAATCTATTGTAGATCCCGTTTATTGCTTACCCAAAAACAGTGTTGGTAACGAGTATATGCATATGTATATACATATAACGATAGCCAACACTGTCTCTAACTTCATAATACTAAGTATAATGCTTACTTGCTTACTTGCCGTATGTAAGAACTCTCTTAATCACTAAATAACTATACTGACCTAAACGTTAGACAGTTCTTCGATTCTTAACGTTCTTTTTCACAAGATTAAGAGACGGAAACAGTGTTGGTAAGCAGGGTTTGAAAACTGTGAATACTGTCAACAGTTTTGCTGTGTGCTGTTGCTTCTGCTTCGAAAACTATGAACAGTCGAAGCAAAAGCAACAGCAAAAAACCGAAATCAGAAAATCTGACAGCAAAAGCAGCAGCAAATAACCGAAATATAAATTTTTGACAGCAGCAGCAAACAGCAAAAATCCGAAAGCAAAAAACCCGACAGCAGCAGCAATAGCAAAAACCCGAAACAGATTGCTTTGATAGCAACAGCCAACTTATACATTTTAATACTAGGAACTGTTCCGACTGTTGCTTTTGGCCAATTTCGGAAGTCGACAAAAGCAGCAGTCGGAGAAATAGTCGCAGCAGACTACTTGATGCTTGATTTTTGGCCTACTTTGATTTTACCTATACATTGCTGCTGCTGTCGGGTTTTTTGCTTTCGGATTTTTGCTGTTTGCTGCTGCTGTCAAAAATTTATATTTCGGTTATTTGCTGCTGCTTTTGCTGTCAGATTTTCTGATTTCGGTTTTTTTCGGAAGCAAAAGCAACACAAAGTATTCGTTTTCATATTTGCTAAACAGTCACAGCAACGAATAGCACAAAATTTATGACTTTTGCTAATTCGACTACAGCAATTTAAACCCTGTTGGTAAGACTACCTATTAGATAAGATCTTAAGCTATCAGCAAACAACTTTAGCCATAGTTTAAAGTAAATATATATTTTGATATACGTACAATCCACTAGTTGTCCGTATTTCATTATGATTTTTTATCCTGTTGCTCATCGATCTATAAGTAAAAAGAAGTGTTGAGAAGACATCCATTTATTTATAAGAGGATAAGCAAAATTGTTGGTTTGTTTACTTACGAAGTAATTCTAAACTGATGTAATCTAAACAAATTTCAAACCAATCACAACATATTTCACATATTTTAATTTATTTTCAACTCAGTAAAGCCCTTCTTTAAACCGATTTTTTTTAAAGAGCTTCTTAAGTCGAAATCCTCAAACTGTGGTCCTCAATTTAGAATTTATGAAACTTTTGGCGTAACCAAAATTGACTAGTTAAGCCAAGTTTCCGGTTTATACTTTGAAGTCACCGCAGTAGCTTTCCTATATCAAAAATGGTTCTTTCTTTTTTGGTTAATCCCCATCTTGTTGCTATTTATTCTTTTTTTAGCCATTTTTCTGTCATTCAGTTAACCCCAGAAAGAATGCGTAAAACAACAACAGGGAGAGGGAGACAGAAACAATGAGATAGAAGGCGGGAGAGAAAAAAAAAAGTTTGCTACACCAAAAACTTTCCACATAATTTACCGTTTTTAATGACAACATTTACCATAGCATACTTGTAGGGACACAATACCGCCCCCGCTGTACACAATTCGCGCGAAAACAGGATGTGCGTGCTAGCCTTCTTCAGCTCCAACTCTTGCTCGTTCCAGCCGTAGTATCCATATCATGGCCCCTAAAGCTGCCAGTGGACACATTGTTGTGTTAATTAAATGTCATACGTGAGAAAATTGGCGCCATATTGGATTTTATCTGCGGTGAGGCATGGCACTGACAGAGACACAGAAAGAGTATAGGGGGAGAGACTGGAATGGGGTAGTGGCACTTTTGCATGTTGTTGGCAAAAGTGCAACTGGAGCACTAGCAGTCCCTGTGCTTATCTGCCTTTGGCTTTTGGCAAATTAATGAGCCACCTTCTGCAGCAGCAGCAGCAGCACCACCGACCACGGACCATGGATATAACCCTTACTGCTTTTGCTCTTGCTCCACCTTCTCCATCTCTATCTTCTTTCTCATTTTTTTTTTTTGTGTCCTGGTCTCAAACCAACCAACCAACTTATAAGTAAAACATGTAATTTCAATTTTGTGGTTGTTGTTGTTGTTGCAGTAGCACATCACGTATGCAGCGCAGGTTTTTGGTGGCCCTTCGAAACGAAACGAACCAGCCAAACCAAACCAAACGAACAGAATGAACGAACAACGAACGTCGACAACAAAATTGAAGTTGATAATAATGCAGTGCGATTTCTTTTTGCGGCTCTCCCGCTCATGATGTAAGCAAACACACACACACACACACTCACACACAGTGCGGGCAAAGGATTGAACGGAAAATGGGGTGGGAGTGTGTGTGTGTGTATGGGGTAGGCAGTTTGGAGGCGGCTGCAGTTCATATGTCAAATTTTTGGCACATGTCCAACACCAAAAACGAAGCAAAAAAAGAAAAACCTAAAGGAAACCCCAAAAAAACAGAAAACAGTCACCCAAAAAAAAAAAGAGAAAAGAAAAGTGGGCGGCAGACTCGTAAAAATCAACGAGCAAAAGGAACAAGAGGTAGCAGGAGTGATAAGAGGGAAGGGGGTGGGAGGGGGGATAGATAAGAGGCATCAAAGGGGTATTCCTCAGTTCTTAGTGAGTGTTGGAAAACGACGGCACTTAGAGCCAGAGCCAGAAAACGAAGGCAGAACACCAAACAAAAAACAACAAATGGACAAAATAGTCCAATTCTCCCTTCGCCTCGTTGCCTTCCATCACCTACTCTTGCCATTCTTGGACTCTTCTTACTTTTTTTTGTGCTCTTCTCTAAATTCAGTCTTTTTTTTGCTTTTTTGGGGTGATGCAACGGAAACGGATGTTCGTATTTGCACTTTTGCATTTTCGCTAAATGCGCAATTTTGTTATGCGCCACTGGCTAACGGCGCCACGCCCACCTGTATACGCCCACCATACTTGGTAGGTATAGAATAGATAGATACATACATATACATATATATTTTCCTCTTTTGTTGGCATATGCGGCATATGTGTAATTTGAAAGAACAACAACAAAAGGAAAAACAAGACACGAGCGAGAGCGAGAGAGAGATACGCAAAAAGGTTTTTTCCTAGGCACTTTTCTAATTACTGGAAAAGCCCTGCCAGAACCGACATACAAACGTAGGGACTTTGGGGACAGATGGACGAAGGAGTTGTCATAAGTTTTTATCGCACAGTCTTTTTGGGCTAATGAAGGAAGATGATGATAAATGGACAAAGGCAAAAGTTTTGACTCCCCTTAACCATCCTGTCTTCTATCGCATGCAACCGACATTTTCTTCTATTTTGGAACCATAATCAAATTGCATTTTGTTGCAATCAACAAAAAAAGGGGGCACAACAGTCAGAGAAAGCGAGAGGGAGAGGGAGAGGAAGAGAGATAGAAGAGGCAGAGACAAAAAAAAAATTTAAAATGAAATACAAACGTTCTGGCTGAATGGCTTGGACATGGACTTAAACCGGAAACCGGAAACGTAAACATTACTTTCAATATTTTTCGGGGCCCAAAAGTGGCTGTTGTCCCCGTCCTGTGTGCAATGAGCGTATGAAAGCCGGGGCAGGTCCTATCCTATCCGTGTCCCCTGCTCGTGTCCTGTCCTGGCATGTCCTAGCATGTCCTGTCAAGCTAGCCAGCCAGCCACAGAAACGCAAACTGCATACCAAATGCGTGTGTGGCAAACAAAAAACCCAAAGAAAAAAAAAAAACTATGAGCCAAAAAGGGCGTGGTGAGAGAGGGGCACATGAGATGGTGTCTTGACATAGGCCAGTTGAACATTACAATAAATCTTAAATAAATATACAACACAGAACATTTTCCACATTGTGTGGCTTGAGGAAAATTACTTTTTACTTTTGGCCAGTTCTTACTTTTCATCTTTATAGCTTTGTCCTTTTTCGACTCATTTCCTCAAGGCTTGTTTCGCAGAAGCAAAAGGAAAAACGAAACGAAAAGAAAATTAGGTGCAAAATGAGCACACAAAATAAATTTTCAATTGCCCTGGCAGCGGCGCCATGAGTACCCCAAATGACCCGCCCCCTTCCCTCTTCCAGCACTCTATCAGCCACACCAAAAAGTCAGAAAGAAAGAATGCACAAAAGAGGGTAGAGGAGGCTCATAAAAATAAAAAAAAATCAACTGACCAAAAGAAAATATTTATATACAATTGTCTGCTCTTGGTTACCCTTACATTTTTGATTTTCAAGTTGACTTTCTATACACTTTGCCAATTTGAACAACTTCATCCAGAAAGTCTTCATAACCCAATTCGCACACACACACACACGTAAATACCAACACCCACACAGACAATGAAAAAAAGGTTCTTCCCTTTGACCTTTTGTTATTTGATTTTATTTTATGTTCATTTTATGAGTTTTCTTTATGTTTTACAACCTTAACAAACTTAAAGCCACAAAAAGGAAACCAAGACAGCGCCAGCCAAAGGCCATTGCGATTTTTATCTCTTTAAAAACTCACCAGACTATTCAAGAAGAGGAAACATTACTTCAATATGGCGCATACATTTTCAACTTAACACCAATAATTTAAAATATTTTGTTATTGTTTAATTGAAACTCCAATTTTAATTTAGTAAAAATGCTTAGGTCTAAAACAATTTAAGTTCTTATGGCTACACTCTGTTGGAAACAGTTGATCATGGTGTCTACGAGTAGAGTTTCAGTGTTGGAAAACAAAATGTGATCGATAAGAACAGTATATTAACATATCCATTTACATGTTGCGTTGGCAAAACACTTTTTAACTTTTAATAAATGCACTTTGCTGAGCTTCCAGCTGTTTTAACTAGATATTAGATTAAACTGCTAAATTGGAAACTTTTGTGTTGCGAAATATCGTTAAATATCGTGGAAATATCGTGCAAATGAGTACCCGTCAACATTAGTTATTTAAGTATAATTTCCTATTACTGTTCTGTCTGAAAACATCCTTTTACTTATTTTTATTTTTTTATTGGATTTGGTATGGAATTTAAGAAGGAACTCCTCTCTGTATATTTTTGAATTTTCAGACTCATTGTTGAATTTTTTAACACTGGTTTTTTAAAAAGCAGTTATTTATTTAATTTTAAACATTTACATTTAATATTGAAAATCAATTGTTTTAATAGCGTTAATATTTTATTTCTTGTTTCACAATTTCGCTTGCCTCTAAATCACTTTTCTATAGTTGATATGGCAACACGTTTTAGATAATTTAAAGTGCTGGAAAAGCACTTATGGTGCCAAACGGCAATAGCCCATACGTAAACCCGTTAATTTCAAAAGAAACTCTGTAAACCCTTAATTAACCAGTTTAAGCAATTTAAAAGGTGTTTGCATAAACAAAATTTGCCATGGGCCACACTAAATGCATGTCTTCTTACGCCCTTGGTGAAAATTTTCCAGGTTTGGCTTTAATCGGATAAATACATACGCTTAATATGCATAATTGTTTATCGAAAGGTGACGCCCCTTAGCGTATAGTTAGGCAGGTGGGTAGGTACACAGATACACCATGAATTTGCAACATAAACCACAGAGTCAGCTAGTAGTCAGTACTTTGTGCTCCTCTGCATACAGACGACAGACATCTTTACGGGTGCCACACAAAATTTATGCGTACATAAACCAGAATTGTGCTAACAGTGGGCTCCGACCTGAGAGCAGGGGCATGGGTATACGAGTAGGTATGTGGGCGTTACAGGAATCTGCACACATACACACGCATACAAATATGTATGCTATGTGGCAAGAGCCTGGATTTGCAGTGTAAATGCGTTAATCTTCAGTTTTGGCATCAACCTGGTAACAAAACAATTAAAACAATATGCAATTTTGATATGTTTATTTGTTGCAGCTTGTCTGCCCCCGTGGGCAAGGCGCTTTGGGGCGGGTAGGGGGCAACGAAACGAACTGCAGTTAGATTACATTAGAGGTTTCCTTCTAAGTGGGGGGGAGAGAAGGAGGGGTCTAAAGGACAACAGCAGCTGCAGCTGAAGCACGACCAGGACCAGTTGTATAATTGCATTTAGTTTTGTGTCTTTTGTTTTTCGAGTTTCGAGTTTTGAATTGGGGGAAATGCAATTTTCGGTAGATCCTTTTCATTTAAGCAAGAGTGTCTGTAAGTGTGTGTGTGTGTGTGTGTGTGTTGAGAGAGGTAAACGAGGGGACTTACTTTCACGGAGGGTTTATTTGACATAATGTTTAGCTCAGTTTTGAAGTGCTTTTCATAAGCAAAATTTAGCATTTAGCCATGTACAAATGTTAAGGGAACGCTTAGAGAGATTTTAGGCCTAACCTGTTTGTTAAAGTTTTCTTCAAAACAATTGTCGGCATATTGAAATTGATGGCACAGTGGTACGGTTTATGAAATAAGTAGTCAAATAATTAAAAACTATACGTGATTTAAGCTCTTAATGACCAGTGTTACTTATAGGCAACATTTTGTGAATACTTTGTGTGGAACTATTTTAATTCGGTCCTGAAATGGTTAAACAATTCGAAAGTCCATGAGTTAATGACCACTCCGACTATATATTAAAGTCGGTTTTAAGGTCGTCGTACATCTAAATTTTAGAAGCTTTCATTCCTTAGTTAATAGTTCGTCATATCCAAAGCATAAACAGTCAGTTTCACAAAGATAGATTTACTAAGCCAAACAACAAACTGAACCTGCGAATATAAGCTTAAGAAGCTTCAAAATTCTTAAGCTACTTAGACAAGTATTTTATAAATTAAGATATGGAGCGCAAGAAAACAAAGTTCCTTTTGGCCAGATTTTCCATAATTTTCCCTCCTTCCACAGACCATCTAGAAGTATCACGTGACCTTTTTATTTGATACGGACCTGACTTTGTTTAAATCTTACTCTAAAGTAATCAAACTAAACATTTATGAAATTTTAAAACCATCTGTTTCAAAACTATATTCTTACTCCTACTTTCTAAGTCATTTATGAAGCAATTAAAGAAGCAATTAAGATGTCGATCAAATTATAATTCTATACACTTTATCTTTATAAAGATTTCTTCACTAAGATTTATGCAGATCTATGGGAATCCTTAAGTTTCACAGAATGTGAGGTCCTACATACATGTTTTTAGCCTTGTTTAAAAACTTCACGGAATAAAAGAAACTTTTATTTATCAACCCAAACTAACTCTTAAATCAGTAATTAGAAGAAGATATTGACCATCTGTTGCTACTAGAAATCAATTTTGTTAGTTTTTTATATCTCTCTTAACTCTAAAATCATTTAAGGTCGCCATAATTTTCGTTTAGTTTATCCCTTTACACTCAATTCAATTCGTTTTCTCTTTGATTTGCAAGATAAACTTCAACTGCATTGGCTCATTAGTCATAAGAGTGCCTCTTTCTCTCTAATTAGGTATCGCAGAATCAAGAGTCCTTCTCAATATTGATTTCCTGCTTCGTCATCATAATCAGTCACATGAATCAGAAATCATGTCTATATTAGTTCTCATTAATGACAAATTATGTTGTCTCTGCTTGTAGCTTGATTAGAATTTCAATTGACTGTCCACATTTTAGACAAATTGAATTCAAATTAAAACATAATTATGCAAATTTTGTCTAAACTTTAATATGCACTAGATTAATTAATGCTTTTGTGTCACTGTTAAGTAAAGTTTTTGGCTATGAAGAATACGAAATTAGCAAAAGCCACTAAGCAAATGCAGCATAAGCTTTTTACCCCATTTGTCGAATGGGTCCACCCACTCAAAAGTCATTGAAGAACAATAAATTTGACAGCCAATGCATATAGATTTAAAGGTGCATCGATGTGTGTGTGCGTGTGTGCAACTGCATCGATGCAATTGCAATTGAAATGCTAAATGGCAATTGCAACTGCAACTGCAGCAAAATATACAAAATTTTCAAACAATTTGACACATAATTTTTGCGGTTTTGCAGACCAATGAATGGCCAATGAAATGTGATTAACTTTTGATTTGTGGTTCAATGGTTAATTGTGGTTCCATATGTATTGATGTGTCTGTGTCTGTGTGTTTATTATGGTTGCTGACGCCTAAAAGTCTGCTATAAATTCATCTTGCTTGTTTTAACTTTTCTTTTGTTTCTTTTTCCTCTTTTTTTTTTTTGAGGATGTTTCTGTTTGTTGGCCAAGCTGTTGCCTTGTTTTTCTTCTTTTTTTTTGTTGTTGCTCTCCTATTCTTTCTCTACTGGCTCTTGTTGGCAATTTAACAAACATATCCGCATTACGGTTAAAAACTTTTAATTGTTTGCTTGTTGTTGCGAAACACACATTCACAGGAACACTCAGTCACATACACACAGGAGTCGAAGTCACCAGGTACTATGGGACATCTGGCCATAATTATTTGAAACAATATATTTATAATTTGTTAAAGTTTCTTATTATCTGCCTGAAAAATTTCTTAACTGAAAAGTTTTTAGAAATCAATATAAAACTCAATAAATTTTGGTCTTTAACAAGAAATTGGTCAGTTATCGATAGTACTAAATGTATGCAGTTCGTCTATTAACATACTATATACCTACTAATTATAAAGCGTGACACTTAGTTTCATTAAGAATAATGTTAGTTTAATTCTTGCTTCGTTTAGGTATAATTCCTTACTAGTTTTAGCTTTTAAGTCAACAATACTTTGTGGGATACAAACAAAAATCGATTCTAGACCTTTTTTCCTCTTTTATCTTGAAATACACCAAAACCTCGCTTTGCGTCGGGGTTACGTTTCAAAAAAACACGACGTAAAGTGAATTAAGATTTTCTATAGGCAACCATGGAAAGATCAAAGATAGGTTCCCGGACTATGAAAATACTAATTTCTAAAAAGAAAATTGAACAAAGTAAACATTTAATAACAAAAATTTTATTACATTCATTCATTAAAAAAAAACTGTTCCCATTAAATTAAAATTAACCTATTCAATTATTTTATCTTTATAAGTTTTTAGTGGCTTCGTTCACCAAAAATTTGTCCAGAGTTTGGTGAATAGCTTTTTTTTGTAAATTTAAATAAATTTCTTGGCAGCAGTTGATGTTTGCAGCTACCTTCTAACTTCTGCTAACTTCTGTCATTTTAAGGATCGTTTTTTATAAAAATCTCCATTGCTTCGTCAATCAAGCAAATCGCTTTTTAAATTTGTTTAGAGGTTAAACACTGTTCTTCGAAAATTTTTACTAAAGCGTCCCCGAGTTTTAATAGCAAGACGCAATTATAAACGGAATTAGGTAAGGCAGATGTCAATGTTGGAAAACGTAAAACTGCAGTTCTGAGTAACACAACAGTGTTGTAAAATTACAATTAATTCAAGTAAGTAACAAAAACTTGACCTTTATTTTCACTTCAATTTCATTTCAAAAAGCTTTTAGAATATCCACTCTAAATTAGGCGATCAAAGCAGTTGACAATTAAATGAAGAGTGTTGGAAAATACAAAAAAATCATTTGATTTATGCTCAAGCTTGTTTTGCTATTTTTCTTTTCGTTTACTCAATTAAAAATTTAACACCGCTGTTTCCATGCTAAAAAGTCTATTTTCTGCATTTATTCAAACCAAATATTGTCAAATGATCCCATAGTCCAAAAGGGGTCACAGCTGGTAAAGAGAGAAGAAAAAAAATTGGTCCACTAATTAAAATTCGCGCGCATTTCGCGTTGGTCAACCAAGAGGCCAAAAGCAACACCCAACAATAACAACAACCACAGCAGCAACAACAAGACCAACATTTAGTACAAATGGCATTTCTTTTTGGTTTGTTATTGGCCAAAAGGAGCGAAGAATGGAATGGGTCACGACAAAAAAAGGTCATCTACAAGTGCCTGGAAGCATTTTTTTTCGGTCGGCTTGTTATTAATTTTCCTTTTTTTGTTTTTTGGTTTTCTTTTTTTTTTTTGGTTCATTCATTTTTGTTGTTAGAGACTTGGAAAGTTGACTCTGTTTGTCTCCCTTTTGCTCCTTTGGTCGCTCTAGGAGACTTGTATGTCACTTGTGAAAATTTTTGTTGTAGCCTGGCCGCATTCTAATGAAGTTTACCCACCAGCAATTGTGTTTAGGAAACGTGCCTTGGCCTGCGTTTAAGCGATTTTTTGTCAACGCGCGCACAAAACTCTCTAGAGAATGGCAGAAGGGAGGGCGGCCGGGGCCAAGGGTCAACTAGAGGGGTGGTAGATCATTGTTTGCATTTGTTTTGTTGTAAATGTAGTTGGCTTTTGCCCCCCTCTCCCTTCCTTCCCGCTGTGTGTGTGTATGTGTTTCCTTCTCTGAGTTTATTTCTTGTTGTGGTAAGCGTTTTGCGTTGTGTCAGGAATTGGTAGATTTTTTTTTTTTTTGGGGGGTTTTAGGGGACATTGGCTACCCCTAGTTGCTTGGGGTAGGAGCATGGTTTGGGTTTTTGGGTGGTTACTGGGCAAACCCACTTGATTTAATAGAATTTAAAGCTGCCAAGCTCAAAAAAAACAAAACGAAGGAAAAAAAACAACGGGACACATTTGCCAACTGGCCGTAAAAATAGTTGAGAGAAAATTGAACAAGCCTGACATGAGTGTCCTTTCATCTTTTTTGTCCCCCCTCACCCGAATCCTTTTTTGATATTTTTTGGCTGCTTTATGTGCGACAATAAACATGAAAAGAGCCATAAATGTGTGTGTCCAAGTGTCTGCGTGTGTGTATGTGTGAGTGTCCAGAAAATCCATAAAAAAGAAAGGCTTGAAAATAAATAACATAAACGTAATGGTTGATTAGCTGCAGCTAGACGAACATTTAATACTCTTTCAAAATTTAGAAACTTTACAAATTCTTAATAGTTTAAATATATACATATGTATGTATAGTAAATCTGTGGTTGTTAAAGTTTATAATTTGCATCTAAATTCTGTTTAGAGTTCAGTTCTAAATATGGAAACCAAAGCGTTTAGTGTAGAATAGCGTATTAGTCTTTAAAGATTAAGGAAAGACTGAAACTAAGATTGAAAAATCGGAATATTGTGATTAAGTGTAAAATTTGCAATATCTTAAAAAACTATTTTCAAACCCCTTATCTATATTTCAAATGTTTCTCTAATTCACCTTAAATGTATGTAAAATAATTTATCATATGAAGTTGAGTAGAGTTTTTGAGTTCCTTTACGTTTTAGCTCTTGTTTTGACATCTAACCCTGCCAAAAATTAAGTATTTATTTATTGTATAAGTATATTCAGCTAAAAGAACGAAATGCTCTTATAAAAATATTAATTTTTTCTGAAATCTTCAATCTTTTTCTGATTATTTCCTTCTCTGACCTTTGCTTAACAGTTCAATCATAATTATCATTTATTTTTTAAGAATTTAAAACATTTGCCTTTAAATTTTAAGGTTTATACCTAATAAGTGACTTGCCAATTTGCTCATTTGTGATTGCTCTGACTATGCATACATATATAGCTATGATTTCTGAATTTTCTCACATATCTGCAGATTTTCTAAGATTCTGTATCTCTTAATTAATTTTTATCACTAAAAATGAATTGGGAGGAAAAGCATAAAAGAAGTTTTAGTTATTTCGTCTCTCTTCAAAGTTAAGCTATAATATTAAATAGTGAAAAAAGACATATAAAACCATACATTTGCGATTAAAGTTTATGATTATAGCTATATCCTTCTAGTTCTAAAATGGATTTATCGGTCTAGAGATCTATAAACTTGTCTTGTTGAAGCATTAGATTATAATCTATTCATATTGGTCTGAAAATGTATTGGGTGTAGTAAAACTATTAGAAAACTATATGCAAATAATCTTCAGAATACCCTAAAGCATCCTTTTAGTATAATCCTGATTTGACACATACTAAATCAGTAGAAAAACGAAAAAAACTTAAAACAAAATTTCGAAAATGTAAAGAATTTCACACCACTCCATACATAGCTAAAAGCCATTCAGCAATTCAAAATTTTCAATATTCCAAACTGTTTCTCAAAAAAAAAGTTTCCTCCAATAAAAAGAAACTATCAAAAGGATATAAATTTCTAACCACATTCAGCTCAGTTAGCATAGGCAACGATTTTGGGGTTGAGAGAGAGAAAGAGTATAAATAGATCTGACAATAAGTGAAGACATATAAATACACTCAAAAAAAAAAACCCCAAACAGACAAACAGTCATACACACAAAAGTATAAACATTACAAAAAACCCAATAAAGTGTAAGTAACGACAATGGCCAAAACCGATGGACGAGGAGACGGTTGACTGGTGGCGTGGGGGGGTTGATGGGTGAAAGTAAAGTAAAGTCAAGTGTTGGTAATGGGAATGAGAGTGAGGGTTAAACGCGGAAATAGACACAAAATATTGGCAGCTTGTTTAAGCTTTTTGGCCATTTGGCATTTGCCATTGGATGGGCCATTGCTTCCATTGTTGTTTCTGTTGCTATTGTTGTTGTTGTTGTTGTTGTTATTGTTGTAACTGTTGTCGTACCATACACGAAAATGTTTGCGGTTAACAACAGTTTGTGGTCAGTTTTTAGAGGCAAAAAGTTTCATTTATTAAAAAGTTTGTCACGCGTGTTTTATTTTTCTTTTGTAATGAGTGGCAATTTTTCACGTGTCTGCCATGACAATTGGCTCCAGTTAGTAAACAGTTTTGGCTGGTAAACTCATTTACTGTTTACATGAGAAGAAGCAGAAGATGACCAATTTATCTTTAAAGTCAGAGTGTTCAATGGGTAAAACATGGCCGCAAGTTCATAAATTTCTTTGGCAATGGCTGGCTGCCTGACTGGGCTGTACTCTGCTGGGCTGGGCAAAACGCAGCTGTAAATTTGCCGTCGAGCATGTGATTTATAAAAATGTTGATTGGAATTTTTGCGAGAGCCTGCGCCAAAAACGGCGCAAAAAAAAATAAAATCAAGCAGCAGCGAGAGAAAGCCCAACGCATATCGATAGCATACTTACTGGCGCCCCACACACACATACAATACGATTTTCCATAATTTTCCTTTTTTGCCGCACAGTGTGACATTTGTAATAATTTGTTATCAAAAATCCTAAAGATATCGACTTAAGTTTTGACTAAGTTTTTTATTCCAAGGAATACATTTTTATATAAAATGTTTTATCCAGACTTAAAAATATCGCAATTATTATGTAGTAAAATTGCTTAAAAAGGAACAAAATTTGTTAGCCACGCATCCATATGGTGCTTGGCTACATCAAAATTTTCCAAACAACATTATAAAATCTATATAAACAGAAGAATCTCGAGGACTTATAGAGCTAGATCTTACAATGGAATGTAGATGTCCGAAGATACATTTTATATTTCCATATTCCGCACTTGCTTAAAAAAAGTTGATTTGTTATGTATCGTAATTTCATTTGGCACACTCATTGGGCTATTAAAATCTTTCGTGTTATCAATTTTTATATTGAGATCTGATGCTTAGCCGAACCAATTGACTTTACACATTGCATTCCGTTTACCTTTATGCATTGTCTTGTATCGTAGAATGTATTTCATTCCTATTTATTTATAATTTTAATTAATAATTAGTTTAATACTGTCCTTAAAAAGGTAGCTCTTAAATGGGGAAAAAAGCAGTAAAAAATGAACTGCAATTATTATTTCGAGTATGATAAATTCACTTATGAAAAAACTATAAAAATTGTTGTAAACATTTAGCCTTTATCTAAATTAAAGTGTTTAAAGTTTTGTTTGTGAATACAAACTTTTTTATGAGCATGAATTCCTATGCAGTGTCTAGAATTTTCTGAATGTTTAATGTTATTAAATGTTTTATCAATATTTCATTTCATAATAAAACAAATATTAAAAGTTGTTTATTTTTCAAAAGTTGTGCTAAAGTATTAAAATCAAGAAAAAAAAACATGCCAAAAGTGACTTTAACTCAAATATTTATAAAAAAAAGGAATGTCTTCAACAAAAATACAACAAAAAATTAAATATAAATATAAATTATAACACTTTTTAAGCCTTTCCTTCTTTGTGACCTTTTGCCTAAATGGAGGCCCTTATTATTAGCGACTGGTTTAATCAGAAAATGTGAAGTCCTTTATCTAAAGACACTGATTTTTTATCTATTTTATTGACATTTTTAAATAAAATATATCTAATATAGCAGAAAGAATAATGTTACTTAACTGTTTTGTTTGGTTTTACAAAAATATTTAATTCTTGGTTCCTTCTAAATAAAAAGAAAACATAAGAAAAATATTGAAAAGTTTCATGATTTGATACTTTGATTGTTACCAAATGTAATGCCATTAACACGTTTGTTAAACGAGCCACTGTGCGTCGTTTTGGTCGTTTTTAATGTGCAGCAGCTGAGGCCGCACAATGCGGCGTATGAGTAATATTTGTTATTTATGCAAATGAATTTGTTCTGTTCAGTTTTGTTCTCTGTTTAACTCTGCTCTGGTTAGCAAGTGAGCAATTTAAAGTGACGACAATTTCTTCTCCTATATTGCCCTCAATTGTTAAATTTCAAAAAGTGACAAAAACCTTCTATCTATCTTTTTCTGTTTCTCCGCGACAGTTTAACATTTTTTTTTGTTTTTTTTTTTTTTTTGCCTGACCTGGCTAGTTTTATGGGCTGCCACGTTTTCTTCTCTTGTTGCTTGACTTGCCTTTTGTTTTGCCGCCTTTAGTTATGTGCTGCAGATGCACTAAAAAATGCCAAAGTAAACACGAACCAACTACTACTACTACTACTACGCCCCCCTCTCTAAAGACCCCATTTGCTTTAGACTATGTGCAACATGCGCCACGCAAATGGAACAACTAACTCCTTGCTGCATGCGAAATTGGCGGCGTATCTGCAGCGTTAAGTGGGTCGACTTTGTGTCCTGTACAGGACACTACAACAACCAGAACGACACTCTACTCAATTCCACGCCATTCGACTTTTTGGTAGGGCCCCAGGATGGGACCATTGAGGCGTTAAGGATGCACATGCCAAAAACAAGAGAAAGAGAAGGAGAGGGAGAGAATAGGGAATAGACGAAGGCAACGAAGATACCAAGTACAACTTTCAACTGATGTTGTCCATTACCCAAAAAACAAAAAAAAAATACCAAAAAAGAAACTCAAAAAGGTCCCAACAGCTACCTCTTCCTCCCATTTCCTATGCCACTCTTCCAGCTCTCTCTCTGGCGACTTGCCGCAACGATTTATCAAGCGAGACGCAAATGTAGTAGGCAATGCCAGTGAGCAAATTGATTATGCTAATTATACCCTGGTCGGTTATCAAAAAAGTCTATAGGACTGCACAGTAAGTACGCTCATGTACCAAAAATTTAATTGAATTCTCATAGAACAAAGCAAACGAATATGAAATGAATTAGCAATTGGTTTTTGCATTACACTGTAAGAAAATACCAAAACATATATGAAACTTTTTGAAACTTTGTTACCTTATGACTTCCTCCATACTTAAATAAGCGAAATCTAGATTAATCAGTTTTACTTTTCATAATTCTAAAGTTGTTTATATGAAGTCTGCTGATGATAAAACTTGGTGGTTCTTAAAATAGCTATACAGATAACCGCTCAAATTTTGTGTAGTATGGATTTATTGACTTCAGTTTTGATTAACCTCAAAAAATTTCTAGACAAACATTTCTAATATTTATTTTCAATCATCCTTATTTTTGTAGTAAGTATGACCTTTTATTTCTACATTATCTGCATCAGCAGTTTCCAAGCATTTTTGTTTTGTAAATTATTGCTGTTAATAAGAGCATAGAAATATTTCTAAAATTGAATCTCCTGGTGACTCTTCCTTAAAAATCTACACTTAAAAAGCGCTGATGTTAAGTGATATTTAGTGGAAAAGAATTTGATCTTAGTTTGGTAATTGATTCATTGTTCTCTAAAATGACGATTCTGAGAAAATCAAAATCATACATCAATCATTCAAAACTTTAACAGGGCAAAAAGTCAATCGCACATTTGGTTATAAGGCTGAGTAAATGTCCTACTGAAAATTATCTGTGAAATCTGATAAAAACTTGTATCATGTCATTACGCCTCCAATGCTGTATACAAAATGTAGATATCTCAAAGAGTAGAAAGGAGGGAGGAAGGTCTATTAAAATATTTGCTAAAAGCAAATGTAAATGTGATTTTTTTAATAGTCCCTATATACAGGGGATCACATTAATATTCGGTTTTTTCTTTTTCCAACTTATAACCCAAGTAACTTTATTAAAATAAGGTAACAGAAGCAAAAAAAAATGTTAAATTATACATAGGTGGATTTATTACCTTTTCATTGAGTTACAGCATCACAATCTTTATTTTAAAACAAAAAAGATAATTAACAGAAACAAAAAAAGGGCAAAACTCGTGCCAAATTAATATGGGATATGTAAAGCATTGCATCGATCGGATTAGAGCTGCCACATAGAAGAATCCTTTTATTGATTGATTTCATTATAAGAAAATGTATAAAAATTTTTTGGATAAAAAAAGAAGAAACACAACAAACCTTATTTTCTTTGAGTGTTGCAGTTCCTTGTGTCCAATACCTTTCAAGGGTATAGAAACTTCGGCACTTTTATGGCAAATATACATATAATTTGATGTACCCTTTTTTTCCAATGCGCCTTGGTTTACACCGTCCCGCCCCTCATTGCTGGTAAAACAACAACAGTTAATGACTGTCATTATGTAATGACAACGTTGACTTACCCAAAGGAGCTTCGTCTTTTGCTGCTTCTCTTCATCAAGCCAGAAACTACTTGGCCAACTCAAAATGGCAGTCAACATGCAAAACAGGAAGAAAAAGACGACGACGACGAAAAAAAACCAGAGAGTGAGAGAACACACAAAAGTAGGCAACATTAAATTTGCATACAGCCCAAGAAATTGAGAATTTTCGTTTCAGAGAGAAAGAGTAAAAGAGTGGGTATTTAGGATGATGGCAAAAAAGGGAGAAAAGAGGAGAGGGAAGTTGGTTTGGTTGTCACAAAAATTTGTTGACAGTTCGCAGTCAGTCACACGAAGTTGACATGGTCCCATCCAAGCCCCAACGTCATGCCCGTCAATTGTTTACTTTTCACTTGCCACAGCACAAGTTGGCCAAGAGACGATGACAACAAACGACGACTACGATGACAGCAGTTTTGTTTAATTTCAGGCAATAGTTTAGGCCAAAGCGCTCCTCACTCCCCCCACCAACCGCTGGCCCATCAATTTTCCCCCTCAAACCAATAGGCAACTGCCTCCCGCATGCCATAAACAAACGCCATGCCAAATGCTGGGCTAACGTGGCGAGGCTAGCAAATTAAAAATTTGTGCACAAATATAAAAATCGGTAACAAAAGTTTTTTGCATTGTTTGCTGCTGCTGCTGCTACTGTTGGCTGGTTGGATGCATGGCACCAGCACAACGAACAGAACAGAAAAAAAAAAGAATTGTCAACTTTTATTACAACTTTTTTCCTCCATTTTCAGGGATTGTTTTTGTTTTTTCTTACCACGTTGACACTTAATTGATGGTGGCAAGCCGTGATTGGTGCCAGCGGGCGTGGGAAGAAGACACAAAATGAGCAGCAGCAGGAGCAGATAAACGAGTAGGAGGAGGAGTTGGAGCTGCGAATAGGAGGCGGAGAAGTTGACGCAAAGGCTATCAAATGGAATTGGCGCGATAATCGTTTTAGCGTTTGCCATAGCAAAACATTGTTTACATTTTTTTTTTGTTTTTAGACAACCAAAACAATTGAACAAAGTGATAAATCGAACAATTTGAGCAATTCTGTTTAACTCTTTGAAAATGGTAGAGCATAGATTAAAACTTATCTATTGATTGTTCTTTGATTGTTGATTTATTGTTCTTGTAGGATTTAACATTTAGATTGCCTTATGGTTGGAGTAAAAATTCATTTAGATCCGACAATATTTCAATAAAATGTTATTATTTAAGAAACTTCTCGCTTTTAGAAAAAGAGTAACACAAAAACCTTGAGGAGTATTTAAACTTCGTTTTGCGAGCACATGCTAGACCAATTTTTTTTTTAATTAAATGACGGACCAGGTGTCCTTTTTCGTTAAAAATTATTTGTATTTTTAGACAGGTACATCTATTGGTTCCTATAGAGCAGATCCTTGATGGCTATGTATGTATATATGTATTTTGATCTTCATTCGATTTCGTCAAAAAAAATAACAAAATGTTTTTTAAGAGACATGAATATATTTTATTGATAAATAGAGTTGAGTTCGAGTACATCTTAAATCTTTGTCAACTTTGGCTTGTTAGTTAATTAATGTCGTAAACGGGGTTTTTTGGTAGGTGGTTGAATTGTAGTAGTTGCTTTAACAGGATATGGATTAAATGATGCTGGGTCACAACAATAATAATAGCCTTTTACTGCAATGTCTTCCAATTCCAAGGTATCCGGACAATTAAACCTCATGCATATGGCAGGCCTTGGTGGTTTTAGTCTTGCAAACGGATTATTTGACGTTATGATGGCAAATATCGGTCTGTTCGGCATAATTTTAACCACTTTGTACATCCAAGCGGGTACTGGGAATTTGGTTCCTTGCAAAAGATTTGCCTCGACTTGATTACCCGCGGTATCAGATAGCGTAAGGACACCATAACTTCCGGTTTGAACGTAAATGCGTGGTAAATTGTTTTGTTGATCTGCCAAACTACGTACAAATTTCTCAATTTTAAACCAATTTCCAGTTGCTTGAATGCTATTAAATTGTGGAATCACATTGACCATTTTGAATGTAGCCACTTTTTGGTCATAAGTGAGAAAATCATCGGCTGCTATTAAATGACCTCGATCTATTCGGTTGACTTGCATTGCCTCATCATATTTACCATTATACAATAAGGAGAATGTATTTGTTACATTTATTTTATGTATACTTGTTTCCACATTACCACTCATGATACCATCTTTGGTAAATGTACATTTAGGACGATCCGCATTGATGATATTTTTCGAGGGATAGATATAGGCCTCCGCATAGCGTGTTATATAGTTTACTTTGTCATAACAAGAACGATATAGTTCTAAAAATGTTCCATTGATCTTATAACCAACTTGATACATTTGGCCTTGGCAATCGGAATGAAATAATAATGGCTGAACAACAACATTATCGATTATAGGACAATAAGCTTTAGCATTTAATTTCCTTTCAAAACTTGGAATATCTGGTGTAAAATTGCCATAAACTGTGCATTGAACTGAAATTTTTGTACCAGATGAAGGATAAATATCTAAAGTTTCATTCGTCTTTATATGTGAAGTTCGTAAATATTTCCCATTAATGGTTATAACAGCTTTAGTTTCATTGAATTGCGCTTTCGTTATAAGGCAATCAGAATACACTTGAGACACTAAAAAGAACAAATTTGATTACTTCAATACGATTTAATATGCAACTATTTACCAAGTAAAAAAAATAGAAATAGCAAATTTGAGATATACAGCTGCCAGCTATCCATTTTGATGGCAAAGTAGAGAATAACCAATTATTATTGGTATTTTCTTTCTTATATACTGACAACGCATCTCAGGAGGAGGGGTTTGTAATTTTCCCAAAACTAATTTGCCTTAGTTTATGGATAGTTCCAATTAACTTAATTGATATTAAATGAAATACTAGCCCCACGGGGCATTAAAGGGAATTAAGGACAGTTCTCATAGAGGCATTTGCATTCCATAATTGGCTCTTTCATAATTGCAAAATGGTTTCTTAATTGGATGGACAACAGTAGCCGAATATTGCACGGTGTTACCGAACAAAATAATGTTAAGAACGCCGAAATATTCAGGAAAATCTGACAACTTTAACGGAAATAAACTATTTAACTTCAAATTTAAAAAAAAATAACAAAGAAACTAAGCAGTCACTTAGGCCATAATATTTTTACATGTTCGAAACTCTTTTTCTGTATCATCAATTCATTAATGCACAGGCAAAACCTTCCAAATATCATTTCCATTTCTTTTTCTTCTTCTTCCCCATGCTGCATGCTGCGATTGACACGCATACACATGCAGTTTACGTAGCGTTGCCTCTGTGTGTGTATGCGTGTTCTGTGGATTTCAAAGCAATGACGTAGTACAGCCGATTTATATTGACTGTAACTTGTGTTATATTTATCCGATCTTATTGAAATTTCTGGATCTGATGTTTTATATCTAAAACTATCATATTAGTAAATTTCATGGGGATACTCCAATTTTTATGAAAATGTTTCTTCTAGAGCTAAATGATATAGTGGTCCGATCTTGACAATTTTCATACTTTATCTGCTCCGCGCTAAAAGTAGCTCAAATATAAAGTTTCATCCCGATAGCTCGCGGCTGTAGATGTTGATCAAGAATATACATATGTATATACTTTATGGGCTTCCTTCTACCTGTTACATACATTTTGGCAACTTTAAAATACCATTTCACCGTATGTGTGTATGGTATAAAAACAGACCGGACAGAACATTTAGACATTTCTAAAGGTCCGACTTCAAATACCTGTAAAAAAAAGAGAAATGTTCTGAAGAAATCTTTAAAAAATACACAATTTGTTTGCAAGTGATATACTTTTAAATTTATTTAAAACAAATGATACATAAAGTTGTCAACGTAATTATCTGAGATAGGATCTTTTAAATCAAATCAGTGTGCATAGTGTTCGAGCAGTTGTAGGTGGTTGAATTGTTGTAGGTGGTTGAATTGTTGTAGATGGTTGAACTGTTGTAGATGATTGGCTAGGATGGGGATCAAATGATGTTGCATCACAACAATAATAATAACCTTTGTCTGCAATGTCATTTAGTTTCAAATTTCCCGGACAAATAACCATAGTGCAGATTCCAGGCGCTGCTGGTTTTTGTTTTAAAAGTGGATTGTTTGAAATTATAATGGCAAAAAGCGGTATATTCTGAACATTTTTGACCAACTTGTACATCCAAGCAGGCACTGGGTATTTTGTTCTTTGATACAAATTGGCCTTAACTAGATTACCTGCGGTATCAGGCAGCTCAAGGACACCATAACTTCCCGATTGAACATAAATACATGGTAAATTGTTCAGTTCGTCTGCCAAACTACGTACATATTGTTCAGTTTTATACCAATTCCCAGATCCTTGAATGCTCTTAAATTGTGGAATCACATTGATCATCTTGAATGTCGCCACCTTTTGGTCATATGTGAGCAGATCATCGGATGCTATTAAATGTCCACGATCAATTTGGTGGCTTTTCATTTCATTATCATATTTTCCGTTATACAATATAGAGAATGTTTCTGTGACATTTATTCGACTTGTGCTTTTTCCTACTTTAGGATTCATGAAACCGTCTCTGGTAAATTCACATTTAGGACGATCCGCTTTGGAGATGTTTTTTGAGGGATAGATAAGGGCTTCAGAAAATCGTGTTATATAGTTCACTCTGTCATAGCAAGAACGATATAGCTCTAAAACTGGATCCTCAATTCTATAGCCAATGTGATACATTTCGCCTTGGCAATGGGAATTGAATGATATCGGTTCAACAACAACGTCATCGTTTAAAGTACAAGCTTTAGATTTTGGTTTCCCCTTAAAACTTGGAAATCTTGGCACGAATCTGCCATTATCGTTGCATCGAACTGAAGTTCTTCTACCAGATAAAGGATAAAAATCCAAAGTTTCGTTCGTGTTTATATGTGAAGTTCGTAAATATTTCCCATTCATGGTTATAACAGCTTTGTTATCATTGAATTGCTCTGTGGTTATGTCACAAATACAAAACACTTGAGAAACTAAAAGGAAAAATTTGATTATTTCATTATGATTTGATATGCAAATATTTACCAAGTAAAAATAATAGAAAGAGCAAGTTTGAGATATACAGCTGCCAGCTAACCATTTTGATGGCTAAATAGGAAATAACCAATTATTATTGGTATTTTCTTTCTTATATACTGGCAACGCATCTCAGGGGGAGGGGTTTGAAATTTTCCCAAAACTAATTTCGCCTAGTTTATGGATAGTTCCAATTAACTTAATTGATATTAAATGAAATACTAGCCTTACGGGGCATTAAATGGAATTAAGGACATTTCTCGTAGAGGCATTTGCATTCCATAATTGCAAAATGGTTTCTTAATTTCAATAGTAGCCGAATATTGCACGGTTTTATTGAACTAAATAACGTTAAGACGGTCAAAATATTCAGGAAACTCTTATAAACTTATAGAAATAAACTATTTGACTTTAAACTTTATTACAAGGCAGAAATTAGGTTCAACTATTCGTCAGGCAAGTAAGTTACATTTTGTAGCACTTCCCAACACCTAGAAGTGACAATTTCACGCAGTTTAGCGGTGTCCAACACTTGAATTCCAGACTTTTTAAGATAATGAGTATGATAATTAAAGGTTTTAAAGTATAACATTGTCACAACTTATTGTTAGTAACATTAATTACTGTATAATTTGATATACGTTAATAAACGCTGATGTTTAAGTCTACCATTATGCTTCACTTTCATTGTTAGCCAACACTGCAACATCAACGAAAACATTTTCTAAAAATTGTCTCTATCAAAAAGTCACGAAATCAAACAATTATTTCAACATTTCTTTCATAAAATTAACTTTTAATCATATTGGACAATTCGCTTATTTAATTTAAAAGTCACACAAAGAAAATTTCTGCCTTGGACTTTCTATTTGCTGCAATTAGTTAAATTATTGGCCACTAATGTTGTGGATATATATGAAAAGCCAATAAATTCCTTTTGAAGTTAATTTTGGTGAGTATCTGAAAAGTTTCTTTGCCCAGATAATGTCTAAGCAGCGGCGGGAGCTGGAAATAGCTGAAGTAAAAGAGGCAACTGGCAACGCAGTGCGGTCCAGTGCTATGAGCCAGAAACTTTAAGGCAACTAAGCAAACAATTTATAAATTGTGCCAAAAACTTAAGACCAACAGAAACTTTACCCATTCCACAACTGCGTAGGATGATGAAGATGGAGAAGAAGAAGAAGAAGTAGCTGTTGGTGTTGCTACTGCTGCAAATTGTAGCAAGTTGCAATTGCTGGCCAAGTTCTTCTTCATTTTGTTGTTGTTGTGAGTCTTTATTTTTTTGTTGTGAGAAAAACGCGTGGAGCGTTGAATGAAAGGGACTTGGATGAAGGCGGCGAGGGAGTCAGCAGCAACAGCAGCAATTCGTTTAAGCCGCTTTACAGCCCCCCAGCGCAATTTATGTATGTATATATGTTTGTGGTCATGGCGCTGTGTGTTGCCTTGGCAAAAGTTCCTTAAAGTATGCAATGGTTTTGTTGCTTGCAAATGCGTTTGGCAGGCAAAACGAAGTTTTCGCTCTTGGCGCTTCGATGACGCCCCAACAACAATAACAGGAACAACAACATCACCAAAAGGAGCATAAGTCTTGGCGCTAAATTGCGGCCAAGACGCGTGTCCTACAAAAACTTAAGTGGCTTATGCGTTGGTCCACAAAGCAAACGCCACCGCAAAAACCGACACCACTACAAACCAACACCCATAAAAATGCGATGTGCATGAAAAATAATCATATAATGGGCCAACACACACACACACTGGCACACACACACACACGCATTTCGCTTTACAGCGTCGGAAAGTCTGCGGCAAAAATCGTTCCCTTAAAAATTTGTTTGGCATGAAGCTCACGCAGACCGCCAATCAATCAACGGCCAACAAGGCCAGAACTCAAAATGCATAGAATATAAGAGAAGGAAACGAAAGATCTATTGATAAGTTCATATCATAAATTTCCATAAAAAATTTCGTTTTCCTTTTTCTTTTTTTTCCTTCTAGCTAATGTGTCGTATGAGTAATAATGCATAATAGGTGTGAAAATTCAAATTCAAGCAAAAACGGAAAACTGTCAAATGAAAATGATAGAAAACTTTAATTTGACACTTGCAAATGAATTTTTTTTTATTGTATTAGGGAACATAATCAGTTGCTAAGATATATTTATGATTTTCTCATTAATTATTGTAAAACGCTTTATTTGTTCCTAAACATAAATAACTAACTATCGTGTATACACAATTGTTTAACTTTTAGTAGGTACTCAAAAATTTGTACAATTATTAAAGAATATTTGGCAAATATGCTTCACGCTGGATGTCCCTTAGAATGACGTTAGCGAAAAACCGAAATTTTTTGTAAGTAATTACAATAACTCAGCTCTTTAGGCACCTAAATATTAAAATACCCAGAACAAAACCATTTAAACAAATATCAAAATGATTTAAAATGATGTTTAAAATGAGCCAGAAAAATATAAAGGATAATTGTCCTCTTAGCTTTGATATGCAATATATAATTTAAAACATTTCAATAGTTCAAGTATTCGTATGTCTACATAACTATAAAATTAATCAAATTAAAATTTTATTTTTCTTTTAACAAACTTCATATATATATGCATGAGACTACATTGTATTATCATTTGATCAATGAAGTATTTGTGGACATTTCTTGGAATAATTTATATATTAATAATTTCGATAATAACTTGTTTAAGTTAAAACGTTTTGAACAATTTAAAAAAAACAACTGCGCTTGAGATGGAACAAGAAGAGATACTAAGATGCCATTTTTGTTAAAAAAAAAAAAAACAATCAAATCTTGCGTTCGAGTTGTTTTCAGGTTGTTCCTATATGATATAGGAATCCAAACTTAATACAATTTGGTAAAAGTTCTGAGCATGGATATATACTCTTTAAGAAGCTTCTTTGCCTCCTTTACAATCATGGTTCGAAGTAAATTATTAAAGGATGGATTTCCCCTCTGCAAGGGTACGAAAAGTAAACAGGCCTTTATTAAACTTATAATTTTGAAAATAACATGACTCAGTTCCCTAGGCACCTAAGTTTTAAACTGCTTAATACACATGCATGTCAATCCCGTACCTTTAACAAATATCAATATCCTTATTAAACTTTAAGTAAACGTAGTTTTTATGGCGTTTACGGAAACTTGAATCCTATCTGTGTTCTATAATGTCCATACTGAAACTCCCTTAATGGTATCTACTGAAACATGACTCTATTGCTTTCTCATTTTAGTCTAGTCTGGATTCTTTTATCTTTATTTCAACTGTGAGCTTAATTATCTCTCTGGCTTTCTCTTACAACTTAATCTAAACTACAAATCAAGTGAAGTTAACCTATCGCATATTAAAGTAACTTGCCATCACTTTATTTGTGGCCTTAATAAAATGTTTAGGCCTCCTCAAACTCTGTCGTGCCATTCTTGTTAACAATCAATATCAATGGCATTTAGAGCATTTCATAGGCTCGATAAGTCGATTAAATCACACGCACAACCAATAGACAGACAGAAGACATAAATCAATTGGTTTTAATACCAAGGAACGACAGAGAGAAGTGGTTGAAAACCGAAACCAAAAACGCGTTTTTGATCATAAATTATAGGGGAGCGAGTGGCAGAGATAGGGAAGTGAATGAGTAGTAGGTAGGATGGAACAGGAAGTTGGAGCTGCTTCATTTGACCAAGAACGACGACAAATTCTACGCTATGGTCGTTGCCCGAAAAACCTAATTAAGCCAGGAGCCAACCAGGCAGGCAGGCATGCAGGCAGCCAGTCAGCTAACAATCAAGTCCTGGTCCAGGACCAACCTCAACCGGAAGTGAGCAGGCGACATGGCTTGGGTTTGGGCTTGGGTCCATTGTTATTGTTATGGCGCCATTGCCGCTCAAGTGTTGCTTTCGTGGTTAATGCTTAAGTAATTACAATGCCTGGCCGATTAACTATGCATGATGCTTGACTAAAGGAGGGCTCAGGGCTGAGGAGGAGGAGGAAGAGGAGACGGAGTACTTGTATAGGGGATGAGAGGTGCCAGAGCATTGTTATTGTGCCAATGGCTCTATGATGCTATAGCTAAAGTCGATGCTGTTGTGGCTGCATAATGAGAACCTCTCACTATTAACAGCAATAATAACTGGACTTTTGGTGGCAAGTAGATGCTGTGGGGCAGGTTCCAGGGGGCTGTATTTCTGCTGACGTGGCACAGCTTGAAGCTAATTATCACACATGAGCGAAGCTTTTGGTCAGAGACTAACAAATGAGCTCAAGTCAGTCACACCATTTTAGACCAAAATTTATGGTTTTGTGCTCAAGAGAAAAGTTACTGCAGTTCACCCATTCACCCCTACCCCTTCACCCATTCATTCACCTCTTTATCTCATTGGTCACTCGAAATGAATGAGTGCAGCTTTAGAAACAATTAGTTTTTAATTTACATTAACTTTTCTTTCTGTTTCCACTTTCTTATGCAAATGATAAACGACCAACTAAATGGATTTCAAATCGTTGCAAATTAATGATCCGTTAATGTATATATATTAGTCAAGCATATTGCAATATTAATGAATCAATTAAATGGATAATGTTGAGGAAAATAAAGGAGCTAAGTTTATTTTTATTTAGTGGTAGTGACTACATAAATAGTTTTATTCTATACATCACTTTAAAATAAAACTTGGAACTTAAGCTTTCTATTATTGTACCTAGATTAGGTAGTTGCCTTTGTTGGATCAGACTTTGATGACCTTAGAATCGAAGGGTCCAAAAACAAGTCATTCAAAGAAAAAATGTATTAGTTAAGTTAAGATTTTAGGGCAATTATTTCATTAAACTTTCTTTGGATAGGTCTAGTATATCAGATTAGCTCAGATTAAGCAGAATGGAAACGTTCTTTTGAGGAAAACTATTTTGTTTATTGAATAATTTGCATTTAGATAATCGTTATACAGAGTAAAACATACAAATAACATGTTTTTATATAGCTAATTGCTTAGTTAGTTTGGATTTTAAATGTCCATACAATTTTGAATATAAAAAACTTCGAACAAGAATGTTTCTATAAAAGTAAAATTAGTTTTTTATTGGGCAGTCCTCGGTAGATGAGTTGCCTAAGTGGCCCAGTCATTTAGTCAACTGAACAACGAGGATCCGGGTTCGAATCCCAGGCTAGTGTATGGATGTAGTTTTCGTCTAAGCCGAAGGCCTTAGTTGCCAGTGCTTGTAAAATATAGTTAGGTTGATAGTTTATAACTATATCCTATACTTTAATAATAATAATAATAATAATAGTTTTTTATTGGGCAATGGCAAAGCGAAAAAATATTACGTTTTATATTTTCACTTTTTCTTCTTACTACATATACTTTCCCTTACATAAATTTGGATTTCCTTATTGTTATGTTGAAGTCCTTTTAACTTACCTTAAAGTCACTAGAAATAAATAATTCGGACATTTAATATTTCTTTTCTTTTATAATAATTTCTTTCATGAATATCAATTAGATTATCTTTGCATCTTCTTTTGTCAATTTTCTTCAATTAATTGGCAATTTGGGATTTACATAAACGGAAAATGCCGATTTACTTAATCGTCGTATCTCCTTTCAGTTTCTCTTATTCTTTCTTCTTCTTCTTCTGGATTTTGAGTTGCATTTAATAAACTGAATTTTCGTTGCATGGAGTGACTTTTGAACTCAGCTGGAAGCTGATTGATTTCCATGCAGGGCACACACCCAGATACAAGCCAAGTCAAGTGCTGCAGTTAACGAATACACACGGAGAGAGAGAGAGAGACACACACAGGCACAGGACAGAGCCAGGACAGAGAGATACCTATATGTAAGATCCTTTTTGCATTGCCTTTACAATCACACACTTAAAATGCCAGCAGCTATAATTGTTACTCAGGTGACAGATTGCTGAATGGCAGCCAGCGACAACGGCAATGGTAACGGCAAATGACATGAGGCATGAATGGGGACGTAAGGATGGCAAGGATGCCAAGGAAAACCGAAAACCAAAACAAGTCTCCCTCCAATGCCGATTCCAATGATGATGACGACGACGACGACGATGATGATGATGATGATGATGATGATGATGGCAAGGCAATCTCGAGTACGAGAGAGAATGGCGGCGGCATCAACGTAACGTCAGACAAATTATCACGTTACACTCGAGTGCGTGGGGCAACTATCTTTCACCCCTCTCCCCCAGAGTGTTCTCTTCACCAACGAGCCCCTCTGCAAGTTGTCGCCAATGTGTCGTGGTCTTCGTGGCAATTGCAACGGCAGTTAAATCCTTCTGAACTGAGGCAAAATCCTGAAAACTGCATTGAGGAATGGCAAAAGTCAATTTGCGCACTCCAGGCATCTCCGCTTGTCAGGCAGGATGGGTATCCTGCCAATATGTATGTACATATATGTGTGTGAGTGTGAGAGAGTGTGTGTGTGTGTGTGTGCTTGTCGTTGGTTACCGCAAAATGATAACCCCTCTTCGCACATGCTACAGACTGCGTGAGTCTGTTGTGCCTGGGTTCCCGGCTCCTGTTTCTGCCTACCAACCAACCAACCAACCAACCAACCAACCAACCTGTCTCTGTCTGCTTTATTATCTGCTTAAACATTGAGCCTTGCCATGCCTTGGCTTGGTTTGGCTACGGTCCTGCCCTGCCATGGCTTTATTTGCCGTTGATTGACACACCGTAGGCTATCGGCGCTTAATTGCATTTTGCTCAATGATAACATAATTTAAAAGGAAAACGGATATATGCCCAGGTGCTGCATACTTGGGCATTGATTTACGATTGCCATCTCATGTTTTACTTGAACCAAAATTGAACAACTTTAATTGGCTAAAGTAAGTAGAAGGATTTCCATTCCACACCTACACAACATCAAATGGCCATCGCATAAATCTTTGTGGGCACACACCCCAGAAAAAAAAAATTGTGTAGCTCAGCAGTTTTTCTTTGCCTTCTTTGCTGTTGGTCACTTGATTCTTGGCCATATGCAGCAGATTAAAAGTCGATTTGACAAGCTGTGTGAAGTGCACTCAGCAAAAAGGACAAAAACCCCAAAGGGGACTAACTTTGGTTACAAAGAAATTCGTATACCCTTGTTAATGGTCAGAATGTAGAAAATTGTTGGTCAAAAGAAACATCCTTTGTGGTCTTAAAATTACTTCTTCTTTTTTAGACTTCAACGAGTTAAGTTACCCAAGAAAATGTATGCTGGATTCAACAAAACTGATCCAACTAAAAATTGGCATCATTATGCTAAAGTGTAAGTACCAAACACTCGCATGTTTATACTATAAGCCAAAGCCAAAGTTTGTTACTTTTTCAATATATCTATGTCATATGGTAAAAAGTTATTTAAAATTTATTGAATTTTACACAATTACAACAATATGTTTTGTAGAAAGAACCTCTTTTAACAAAGAATCTGCAAACTTCTTCGTGGTCATAGAAACCAACTAGCATACCAGTGGATAGAAATAGAAAGGTTAGTATGTCTCAGAAAGTCATCGAATGACCAAGGCAGGAATCTAACTATCTGAAGAAATCTCTAAAAACCTTTCAGTTCCTCTTAAGACACTTAAAATCAAAGCACAGATCAAAACAAACGTCGGGTGATAAGCCCTTAATTTCCAATATTTTTCCAATAGAAAAGATTATATTTAACACATGCAAAAGCAAAGCAATTACAAATACTTAAGACAAAAAGTGAGGACTTCAATACAATCACAGATATGATATAACCGGACTCTGTTTCACGGCAATACCTTTTGAAGTAAATAGATAAAGTCCGGGAGTCCTGATATCACTTGAGCACCTTCTTTACCACCAGCTTTAGGTTTAGAATCACTTTAGAAAGCAGGCAATAGCAGTTTTGAGTTTTCTTATTGCTAGGTTATTCTAGATGGTTACATGTATGTATGTGTGTGGATCTTATAAATGTAGATAACTGAGATAACTTTGGTAGTGTGAGGATCCACTGTGGGACTTATGTTAATATGACTAGGTGATGCCTACATAAGTAATTCATCAAATCATCAAATTAGGAATAGGAACCCCACCAAGTCTTTGTGAAACCCCCAAAATTAGGTACACAGACTTATCAAAAACTAGTTCAACCTATCATCAAATGTCTTAAAAACTAATAACATTTTTTGTAATTAATTGAAATCTGGAATTCTTAAATACCTCTTATTGAATACTCATCTGTATACTTGGTATCGTATTATTTACGTATATTCATTGATTGATTATTATTCTAACAAAAAACCTTAAAAATTGCTCAAATATATAGAAGGTAAATGCAAACCAAACAATTAAATACATAAAATTTTCCAATTAGCAAAATTGTGGTAACAAAAATTCTACCTACAATGCTTGCGATCAAAATTAATAAATCCCTTTTGCAAGTGTATAACAAAGAAAGAGAAAAGATAAAGAAAAACCCACACAAAAAGAAAGAAAAGGGTGTCTGTCTATCTGTGTGTGTGTGTGTGTGTGTATGGCAAAGGGCTAAGCGTTGGCAGGCAATTAAAATGTACTTAATGAAAATGCAAAGTTTGGTTCGCAAAAATTACGCATACGCAGTGTGCGACACAAAGGCAAAGACGTAATTCAAGTCAAAGCAACGGCAAATGTCAACAGACATAAAAAATGACAAGAAAAAAGTAGAAGTAGAGTAGAAGGGCAAAAGAGAAGAAGTGCATGATATGGCCAAGGGTAAGCAGCAAGCGGCTTATGGCAGTTACTTTGCACCTTTTTAGTCAGCTTAGGTACAGGTCAGATCAAAACCAACAGAAGCAGGCAAGAGCAGGAGGAGACGCCGCATGGAAGCCAAACCAGTGCAAGAAACCGAAGGCCGACATCGAAGCCAACTTTGGGCCAATGTTTCAGCGTTTTGGTACGCTGCCAGCACAGACTGGGAATGGGAGAAGGGTGAAGGGGAGACGAAGTCTTCGCTTCGGCCTCGCCTTTAAGCCTCGCTGAGTAATTGCGCGCAAAAAATGCGCAAATTGAGCGCAAGCCAGCGCAAAAGACCCAAAAGCCCTTGCTTCGTCTTGGTTCTTTTTTCCCAGTTCTCTTTCCCCCGTCTTCATCTGTTATTTGCCCTGCCGCGGCAGTGAGAACTTAGTTTTCGAGTGTGTTTACTTTACGAGTTGCGTTTTGCGTGCGAAAAGTTTTACTTACGACTTGCATAAATGCAGCCATAGCTTCTACAACTGCAGTCCAAGACCAAAACTGGAAGACACCAAAAAGACACTAAGAAAGGGACAGAGAGAGAGAGACAGGGAGATAGATTGAGAGAGAGGTCGAGAGAGAAATGGCGCTAGAGATTGGCATGTAAAATATGCTAAAAGCATGCCATTTTACCATTTACCAGGCGTGAATGAAGTGCAGCTAAGTTGGGCAAGAGAGGGGGACCAGGGCTAATATGGCCAACAGAGGTGGGGGGTATAGCGAATCATCCCCAGTTAAGGCGACGCTTTGTCGCTCTTGTCAGATTTGTCAAACATTCTCGCCCCTCGCCTGGCGGCCGAGTGCAGAATTCAAATGCTTTAAATACTTTCACATCAATAAAATGCATCTCAAAATGCATAGTTTTTCGACGCCAGCGGAAATAGTTAAGCACAGTTTGTGTTAGAGGCACTTAGCTAATCGATAGATTGTTGGTTGTATATATTTTAAATAGCCAAAATAACACATAAACTAGAGCAGGAGCTACTACGTTTTAACTTGGCATTGGCAGCCTCAAACTGTCTTGCTCGTTAGGCTAGTTATTTGCGCTTTAGAGAACTCTAACTCAACAGTTATTAAACAAATTGTTTTTTTATTAAAAACTTTACAGATTACTTTTGGATTGCTTTTAGCCAATTTTTAGTTCTTTAACTTATAATAGATAAACTCGTTTACCTATAAATCTAAAAGAGGTTTGATTAATCTAAAAGTCAAAGAATGAGTAGCTCAGCTTTTAGGTAAATTTTAAACTAGATATAATGTGATAAAGAAGCTGAAAGTAAAAGATCTGCGATCTTCAGAGAAATAATGAATGAACTTATGCAAAAAAATGTCTACTTAAATTATTTTTTTCTCCATAAATTATAAAAATAAAAAAATAAAATAACAGTCAACATTTAATTTATAAAAGATGATTACAAAATATAACTTCTTCTTTGTTGTTTTAAGTTTTTCTTTTGTTGTTGAATAATTTGATAGTTTTTATTTCGGATCATCAATAAAATCAAGCAATGAAGCAAAATTTATACAGCTGTGACTGTATATTAGCATTATTTAAATGATTGTCTATTAAAATTATCAAGGCAGATTAATTAAGAAGTTGTTTGAGTTTTAAAAACTTTTACTTAAGGTTTAAGATTCGGAATGTAGTAATCGATTCTATTTTTCAATAACCTCTTCTAGAAGCTTTATACTGAGTCTATTTGAAAAAGGTTTAAATTTGAAATCCTAATCTAACTAGTTTAAAATTTAGTGGAAGTCCTTAAATGCAAATCATTACATAAAATTTTGGTAGGTTGAAAAATCAAACAAAGATTCATGAAGTATTGATATGTAAATCTAAAAGGTATCTATGAAATAAAAGATTCTTAAACGACAAATTAATTAAACTTAAATTAATTGAGAATAAGGAACGTTTAAAAAAATTAAAATCGTCTTAAAAGTAGTCAGAAGAATATCTTGAACAATTGAGGTTGAGTATTGAATAGATTGCACACCTATAATAAAGAAAAATGCTAACTCGAAGCTTTCTTACTCCAAGGAGTAAAAATGCTTTCTTTTTTAAGGATCATGTATAAAATAGAATTAATCTACTAGAAAAAAGTATGTTTTAAAATATGTTCTCAAATGATAGCCACAACGAGTAAAAGAGAAATCAATGGTATAGAAAAAAATTGTCATCTTTTAAGCTTCTTAAAAAACAATCAATTTGCAAGATCATAGTAAAATTTCGACGAAATGACAAATTGAATTCATATCAATTTGTATAAGAACCCCAAAAAGCCCATCGTGGTGCTTAGTGTTGCATTGAGTAATGAATGATAAGTAAGTTGAATACATTTTGCAAGTAAGTATTTTAGATTTGTAGTTCCTGAAGCCATTAAATGCTGCCTCTTTCAGCCTTTCAGTCAATCAGCTCATGCATATTTCATTCAGGGCTACTTCCTGTACATATCAATTCATTTGCCCCTATGCGAATGACAAACGATTTTCTATATAAGAGGCAAAATTACAGGCGACAGGCAGAGAGAGAGAGAGAGAGAGAGAGAGAGAGAGTGTGGTGGACGGTGGACAGACAGAAGAGTCGAAAGAGGGTAAAATAAAGTAAATTTATGCGCTTGTTTGTTCAGGGAAGCGCAAGGCCTGCTCGAAAAAGGACGAAACAGGGAAAGAAAACTAAAACCAAGTGAATGAGCCAGAGACTGAGAGACTTTGAGAGCTACATATTCATTTAGCGTTTTATTTATTGCGCATTTCAAGTAGTAGTTGTTCTGCCAAGGATAAAGATTGCCTACATCCTTCATTTCTAATGGATTGCAGCACACAAATCTTTAAAATTATCCGTGAAACTTTTGTGGAAAATTGGCGACACAGCTAATTTGTAGTTGGACTTTTGATCAAAGGCCAAACTGCATCAGGCATAGAAAAGAGTCCACTCTCTGATTGCTTGGGCACATGTGTCGGTCGTTAGACATACTAATTGAAGGCTATTTGGATAGGAAAAGGCAGAAGGAATTTTTCTATTTTTTCTATTTCTCGTTTTTGGCATTTGTCCCAAGTCCCTCAAGTAACATCGAGAGAAAGAGAAAGACATCTAATGAAATTAAAGTACAAGTTTCAAATTCAAACACACACAGAAATAGAGAATGGAAATTGTTTCATTCTGAGAACTATGTGGATAAACTATTCCGCCCCGATCCAGACAGATCGGCTCAGACTCCAATGCCTGACAGGCTACACAACTTTTGCAAGCCCAAAATCGCACAAATCCCTAACAAAAGAGTTAAAAAAAAAATGAAACCTTTACTCACCTCCCCCCTTCACCACACCGCACTCAACGACTGCGAATAAGTAACGCAAAAATCCTCACACACACACACACACACACAGCGAGAATGTAACGTAAAACGTAAAATATTCCTGAATGCAATTCCCATGCAAAAATCCAACACGATGCAAAAAGGGGGAGGTATGAGAATGAGGATAAGGATGAGGATACGAGGCTGAGGCCGAGGCCTCACACACTTTCTATATATACGAGTGTGTGTGTGTGTGTGTGGAAAAAGTCAAACTACAGCAATGCGGATGTTCAGGACATTCAACTGCACTTTGACCCATATTCCATTCCATTTTGTTGCAAATACGAGCAGCAGCTTTAGGCTGCAGGAACTGGGCACAGTTGAGGCACAGGGCACAAGGGATAGAATAGGCCAGGCCAGGCCAGAATAGGACAGGACAGAGCAGGCCAGGACAGTAGCTGTAGCAGCAACCACAGCTGTGGAGCTGTTGGCAGGCTCAACGCGGCAAAAAGGCAATGGAGATGGCAGCGGCAACGGCAGCGGCAGCGGCACACGTGCTGGCAATGGCCAAGGCGATTTGGTTTGAGTTATGAACCACTCGAAAACACACACTAACTCACTCACACAACCACACACACACACACTCATACACACATGCAACTGTGCGAATCCCGGCAATAAGTAAAACGAAGGCTATCAAAATACTTCTGTGACACCTTTTTTTCTGTTGCCTACTTTTTTGGGCTTTACTGATAAGTTTTTTGTTTTTATACCATACACCCATAGGGTGAAATGGTATATTAAAGTCGCCAAAATGTATGTAACAGGCAGAAGGAAGCATCTCCGACCCCACAAAGTATATATATTCTTGATCAGTATCAACAACCGAGTCGATCTAGCCATGTCCGTCTGTCCGTCCGTCCGTCCGTCCGTCCGTCCGTCTGTCCGTCTGTCCGTCTGTCCGTATGAACACCTAGATCTCGGAGACTATAAGAGCTAGAGCCACCAAATTTGGTATGTAGACTCGTATAGTATGTAGAGTGATCAAGTTTATTTCAAATTTTTGCCACGCCCCTTTCCGCCCCCGCAATTTAATAAAAGCGTTTATCTCAAAAACTATTCCAGCTAGAGACACCATATTTGGTAAATGCACACATTTTGTATGTATAAAAATTTTGCCACGCCCTTTTCCGCCCCCGTAATTTGAAAAACTTGATTATCTCCCGTATTTTTTTACCTCATGCAATCAAATTTGGCACACTTAAATTTAATACTAATATCTATCAAAATACCAAATTTGATCAAAATCGGATAAAAAACAGTCGAGTTATGCATATAAACGTTTTTCCATAAGGCTGGAGTTGGCCGTTGGCTGGTGGGGGCGCTAGGGTGCTCGTATGATTGAGTGAGCGAGATACTAAGATATGCTTGTAAGAAGCATGTGAAAATGCTTGAAATATTTGCTTTACTGGTGTATGGTATACCAAAGTCGGCGAGACGACTTACTTACTTCATTTATTTTCTTTTGCAATTTTAATTTATGACTACAAAATATTAGTAAAACAATTTCATATACATTTTTAAAACACACACAAAACGCACATTCCATAAATAGCAAAATATTTTTCTTCCAATTTTTTTCAGTTTCCAAAAATGTTGTGGTAAATGTTGCAAATTTTTGCTCATAAATTGCCAAAAACCAAATTCCACAAGGGATAAGAACATTTTTAGACATTATAAATCAAATAGAAGGAAATGTATTCTTACAGAAAATTTTTTCAAGAAAGAACAAAGATAAATAAAATGGTTTTTAAATTTGATCTAAGAAATGTAGCTAGTTCAAAGGATTAAAAGAGTTTAGCAAATATATGTAGATCGCAGATATTTTAATTCCAGCAAATCTAACAATAAACTTTAATATTTTTTTGAAGTATTCCATCACCTCTTTTCATCACGAATAATATAGAAAGAGAAAACTTAAGTTAGTTATGCATTATTGAAATAGAAAGTGTCCTCCTCGCAAGAATTTCTAACCTTCTATATGGTATTAGAAATTATTTTTGCTAAGTTTTCCCCTAATTCATATTACAATATTACTGAATATAAAACAACAATATAGCTCGCTTATATCCAATATAGCTGAAATGCTCCTTAGACCGGATCTCTAGGAATTTATTTATAAAAAATTGTCCATTTCCTATTTTAACCATTTTTGATCAATTCTAAGTTGATCTTAAGGTAAAGAATTTACACATTAATTTGTTAGATTAAGTACAAGCATTTTACAGGATTAACTATGATTTGTATGAACCTTTTTTTACAAGCCTTTAGTCAATACAATACATTTGAATCTCACAGGTGGAAAACCTATGCCTAAAAACACTGTTATCCTTACTTAAACATTAGCTTCAATGAAACATTTATATTACTGGATATAAAGCACACATAGAATTGAATTGAACTATAATTTGTATGAAACTTTTGAGATTCTAGATCAGCAAAGAGGTTCATGCAAGTCATAGCTAATAAATTAACTCTCCAATTTAGATTTTAAATTTAGAAAAATTTTGAGAAGTAGTTTTTGTAACTAACTTAACTTGGATTTCTCAATTTATCTTGTAATACGCTGTAGCTAACTGTTTGTCAGTATTAGTTATTGAGTAAGTTCATACTCGAAAGTTATTCTCTAAGTGAAATATCTTTTTCACAAAGCTGTCCACATGGAGCAATAGACAAATTTGGTTAATTTGAATGTTTCTTTACATATGTAATTTTTGTAGAACATTAATTCACAAAGTCATTAACAATCATTTCACACCATCATAATATTAGTCTTATCGGAAAATATATGCATTAGTCTTCTACTTGAACAACAATTTAAAGTTGTCATTTCGAAAGATTTAAAAATGTTTTTGCCTGCAGAGACTGATGCATAAATTTACTCCCAGAGTAATAATTTAGGCAACCAACTGGATTTTCATTCTAAGACTAGAAAATCTCTACAAATGGCCTTTACCTGTTTGGCTTTCAAGTTTATTTTTTTTTTGTTGTTTGAAACGATCTTACTGCAGCAGAGAGAAAACACAATCATATTTCATCAAAACAAAAGGCCGAAATGACAAAATAGACAGCAATAAAATAAAAAGCCAAATGTTCCCCCAAAAAAACAAACCGGAAAAAATAACCAAACTAAAACTGGTCAAACATTTTTCATTCTGTTATAGCAAAGAAGAGAGTAAGAGGAGTGTCTCCTAGGACTAGGACGCACATTAAGGACACATCTCCTGGCAAGCACACACACACACACTTACACTAACACACAGAGAGAGAGAAAAAGGGAGACACATAAAACACACATTACAATTTGGCAGCCAGATGCAGGACAGGTGTGGGCACATCCGCAATGCAAGGTAATAAACCAAAAATACGTCAACAAAGAGGCCAAAAACCAAAAACTCTGAAGTGGAGCAAGGAGTAGCTAACTCACACACACACTCACATGGACACAAACACACACACACACACACTCTAGCACACATGACAGGTAAACGAGGTAATTTTAATTATGGCCACATTTGGAGCCAAGCCTAGAGTCGATGTCGATGTCGCTTCCTTGATTCATCAGCATGCCGCCGGCATCATTGGATATCCTTATGGACAGGACTGGGACTCTGGACCAATTGCTACTGTTTGGTTGGTTTGTTGGTTGGTCGGCCAGTTGGTCCATTTTCCATTTTTGGGTTTGCCTCTTAGCCAAATTACATAAATTAGCTGCGTACTTTTTATTTTTTCGTCTGTTCTATTTTTTTGCGAGTTGTTTGTTTGTTTGTTGTTGGTTTGTTCTATTTGTTTGTGTGTGTGTTTGTTTGTTTGTTTGTTACCACCCTTCAAATCAAAGCTACAAAAATTTAATGGACTCCTGTGTAAAAGATTTGAAAAGGACGCATCGAAAAACAAAACAAACAACAAAATCGCCGAGAACAGGAGCGGGACTTGGCTAAGGGAATACGTGATACTTTTGAGCTGGCCAAAAATGTGCGGCCAAAATTGTTTGATACTCTACACCACATTGAGAGTCTACAAACTATCCAAAGAAGTTTGGTTAAACTATTAGAAACAAGAACAAAAGTTGGTTGTGTTTAAACATATTTCATGAATCAGCAGAACATTAAATGGACTACAGCATTGACATACCTTAGAGTAGTTTCACACCGAATCACCTTTAAGTTTTTTAAAAATCAGAAAGTTATAATCAAAATTATTTTAAATGCCTCTAAAATCTTAAGCCTGAAGTAGCTTTAACTGTGTGGAACCGGTGATTTTAGATAGAACATTAATATAAACTGGATATCCAACTTTAAGAAACTTGACAAAAATTAAATTATCCTTTCTCAGAGAAGATATTTTCTTATATAGTTTAAGCAATTTGACAAGTAAATTATTCTCTGAGAGAAGATATTTCATTCACATTTTTGAACATACCTAACTCAAAAGGATTTACTATCTATAATTTAGTTCTTAGTTATCCATGATGTATCTGTTTAGTAATTCTCTTGAGTTTGACTTAAAGTATAAACGGTCTGAAATCTTCAGAGTCGTTCAACCCAAACCTATCAACCTTTCAAAAACAAATTCGAAAAGTTTATAAAGTGATTCAATAGCTTTATGGTTTTTAAGAATTAGTAAACCTAACTTAAAGTTTTTCTCCGAAAATTTTCTTATCTCATCTTTATGATGCCCATTTTCTCATTTGATGTTTATGAGATTTTTTCAAAGTTGTTTGATTTGTTTCCTTCCTCAACAATTTAAACCAACAATCTCCTAAGGCACTAAGAAAGTTCAATTATAGATTATTTTAAATGTATTTTTAATATATAACAAATTTCGCCATAAGTTTTTAATATTTTGTTTTTCTTATATTGTAGGAAAAAACGATCTTCATGTCTTAAATTTTATTATTATTATTATTATTATTATTATTATAAGTATATAGAATATAGTTTTAAACTATCAGCCTAACTATGCTTTACAAGCACTGACAACTAAGACCTTCGGCTTAGACGAAAACTACATCCATATACTAGCCTGTTCAGCTGCCTAAATGACTCGAACACTGAGACAACTCATCTACCGAGGATTGCAATTCAATTTTAAATTCGACAGGATATGCAACAAAGCTAAAATCGTCAAATATAAACAACAAATTTCGTTGTCTAAACAGATGAATAATTAACCTGCTAGAAAAATAAGGAGTAACTTTTACTGGTCGAAGGAAAATTTATATAATATTGCTCAGGATCGGGCCAGTTAATGCCTTCTTAAGTAATTACCATGATGGGTCGCGTCGGACTCTAATACTTCACAGGGTATTCATGCTATGGCAGACCTCTACCTGTATGTCTATTCAACTTCATAGACCATTACCTCAATGGGAGGTCTTGTCTTGAAGTGATCATCATTATGATCATAATGTCAATACAATTCCAGCCAGCGAGCTGCTTACCAACATCATCTTCCCTCGTTTCGCCTTTGGAGAGTATTCAATTTTCGTTTTGTATGCCATCAAAGAGCGATATAGAGTGAGTGAGGGAGGGAGGGAGAGGGAGACATTGTGGAAATGTTCTTTTTTTTTTGTTGCCCCTTACATTACTATTACTGATTTCATTAGAATCCATGGGCTGGCGCGATGGTGTCGGCCATTCCATTCTCCATTTAGCTCATGATGGTTTTTTGGTGGATGTATTCTCTTGTACGTCTCTACATTGGGGGCTCTGTTGCTTTTTTTTTGGGTATTTTGTTGGCGGTGCACCACTGCGTATACGTAATGTTGCATTTTTAGTGCTCGTCGTTGTCTGCGGCTGTTGTTGTACATTTTTGCTGCAGTTTGGGAATTGGTTGTCCCAGTCTTAACCCCTAACTGACCTCCCCTACCATTCCCCCGCATTTCCCCTTCTTACTCAATTTTTCTTCTCCCCCAGCTGCTGCTGCTGCTGCTGGTGCCTTGGCTCTTCTTGCTCGCCTTTTGGACTGACTGTTTTGTGCATTTTTGCGCATACCTACCTTTGGCATTTTTGGCAAAGTCAAAGGCCAAAAAGCTCCCCTCTCAACCCTTTGGACCTGACCACTTTCTTGTTGCGTTTTCTTTTGCGGTAATAAAATGGGAGCCAGCTTGTTTCTGGGCACAAAATATGGTAGCTAGGGAGGAAGAGGGGATCGAGGTCTCGCACATCGCACATCGAAAGAGGTAATTTAATTTATGATGCAGTAAAATTGAAAATCCTCCCGGGCATAGCGACGAGATGAAGCCAGGTGTATCTTCTCCATCACCATCTCCCTCTTCCTCTCTCTCTTTCTTTGTTTGTGTGTGTGGACCAGGTGACAGTTACAGATGCCCAACTTGTTGGTCCGGCTTAGAGACGAGCCAAGATTTTGCATGCGAACGCGTTTGGGACGCCAAGAAACTTTGGCCATGATAGGCATAGGGACTTCGGGATTACACTGCAAGAAAATCAAAAGTGCATATCACATAGTGGAGAATCCTTTCCTTTTGCTGATACTGCAACATTTCGTAGCAGTGCAGCTCAGGCAAACTCTTCAATATAGCCTATCGCTTTTTTTCCGAAGGATAAACCCAGCAAATACCAAAAAAAAAAAAGAGTGAGGGAAAAAAGCTGATAACACACTCGTCCTGGCCGTGGCCCACCACAAATGCCAACTGCAGCTGGTGCCTTCTCGGCCCGGCTGCATTCAGCCAACCATCCAGCTATCCAACCATCTATCCATCCATCCATCCGGGCACCATGGCTTTGCATATTAAATATGCAACTGAAGCACGCGCAGAGCTCAGCTCAACCACGACAAGGCCATAAAGTACCTGGGACAACACACACCCGACAAACGAGAGGCAACAACATCAACTTTGTGCCTATCGCAAAAGAATTACGAGCCGGCAAGGACCCAGGATAAAAGAACGCAGTGAGAAGAGTACGCCTATAGATATGACGTGCATCCAATCATTTTAACGCAAATAAACCACAACAGATGGCGCTGCGTGTGCCTTGTAAGTTGACGCACGAGTAGACGCGAAAGTCCAATGCAATGTTGATGGTGAGGGGGAGGTGGGGACAACTGACAGACAACCCATGGACCTGTGCCTAGACGTTGCACACTCATTTAATGGATGCCACATGGGCAGCTTATCGCAACAGCAGAGAACAAGCGGGCTACCGAACGGTACTGACCGTGTGCTATCGTAAGATGCTCTGGTTTATGCATTTGTTGCGACGGCCTGCGGTCACTTGTGGCATGCCTCCGCTGAGCCGTCTCTCCGCCACTTCCGTGTGCAACATTTTCGTTTTTTTTTGTTTGCGCTGCGGTTGCCCCAGCAACGGCAAACGACGAATTGGAATTTTTGTCGCATTTACCCAAAGAGTTGGACTGTTTTCTGTTGCTTCGGCTCTGCAGATAAATCTCATGAAATAATTACACGTGTTACAGTAAATGCTGTTAAATTGCCCCACACCAGAAAACCCCCCCGCACACACCTCACCGCAGTCCCTTCCACCCGCAGCACCATCTCTCGACGAATGCTTGGCTCTACTTCTGTACCAAGTCATTGCCTAGGCCATGTAAATGCATTCATGAATGAGTGGACTGCATAAATGCCAACAGGACATAAATGGGATCTGCGAGTGTTTCAATTTACACAAGCACGCACACACACATACAGCCATACAGCCATACGAACCAACACACACACACATACATTCAAAGGGTAAGTGAAAGAGGGGCACTCAAAAGAGAGGAAGCCGCAGGACTTATGCCCAATTGGGAAAATTATTTTGTGCCACTGCGGCAGAGAAATAAAAATATATACTCACTTACATATGCACTTAATATATACATATACGATTCTATATATAGATAATAAAGCTATATTTTTTAATAATATATATACAGTGAAAGAAACTTACAAGCAAGTCAAGAAATTTTGCTTGAAATGTAAAATAATCAACAGAAAAAAGAAACAGAAGATGTAGCAGGAAATGTCAGTTTTTTTAAAGTCTTTACCAACACTGTTTGCAGGATCTTAATTTGTAAAACGATTAGTTTGATTACTCGACCGAAAACTAATGAATTTGGCTTCAAAAAGGAAGAATTTCAACTTATCAAAAAATTTTTTCCAAAAGTTATCAATTCATTTATGATTTTATAAACAAAAACAAATCTTTTCTTTGCTGGCTCTAGGTCACCAAACAAAAGGTTTCATAAAAAAAAGATAAGTCGAAACATCTGATCAAATAAAACATAACTAAAACCATATTTTTGCAGCTTAAAAGATAGATAAATTAACTGATATTAACTTCTAGGCATTTTGACCTTTGGCGCTATGTATTGCTGTAATTTTGCGGAGACAAAGGTCGATTCACATCGATTTTGAAGATGTTTGAAACAAAAACATATCTAAAATAGCTAAATTAGGCAAATTTTCAAAATTCATTAAGTATATTTGAGTTTTACCCTAACAGCAATGGAGATCCAAGATCATAAAAATTTCTGAACTGAAAAATTAGTTGAAACTTTGTATCTAGCTAATATTAAAGGACATCCAAACTTAGAATTTGTTGGAATAGGCTTAAAAATGTTTCACTAAATTATATCTTTAAAGAATATACATTTTTAACAGAAACAATTTTCGTACTTACTTTTATCAGATTTTCACTTTAGATTTAAATATTCTTAATAAACGTATTAAGTAGGGTTTTAGATTTTCTCTTAGTCTTATCTAAATTACTTTGTTGTCTTAGCTTAAGGCCTAGTAGCTAGTAAGAAGATTGGCGGTAATTTACAATCACTGCCCAATCACATTATAAATAAATAATACTTTGCTGTCTGCTCGTATGAATGAAGAAATGTCCCTTTACCGGATACTCACAAAAATGTTTTAAGCCAAAAACCCAAAACCAAAATAATAATTAAGTGAATTTCTAGGAACTTTTTTTGCCAAAAAAATGTACTTGATTTATGTTATTTCCCCTTCCTCTACCTGCCTGGTTCTGAGTTGTTGGTCTGTTGATCTCCATTAAGTTATTTCCCCATCTTCTTACCCATTCTCCATTATGATGTTGATGAACCAATTAACAATATAGTTTAATTTACTTTCATATGAATGTAGTTTAATTCTTGTTAAGAAAATCATTTCAAAATGTGATCTAATCTATACAAGTTATTGTATGAATAAGATTTAATCCAAATGAAGTAATGTTTGTTGTGTCGGTATTTTATAATCCTAACTCTATCTATCTGAGTCAATGGACATTAATTTGAATCGCCGCAGGTTAAATGTTCTTAACTTTACACAAATGAGGAAATTTTAAGTTTCGCTTGTAGAAACTGTCAATTTACAGGCCAAAAAAGGCTTCCCTTTGGGGAATCATTTCTGAGAGAGGGTTAGCAAAGCATTAGAAATTCTATTTTAATCAAAAGGTAAAATATAATATAAGAAACTTAAGTTTTTCTCCAAGAGAAAGTGTATCTAGATTCTATTTTGATGTCATTTGTTGGTGTCGCTTAATGTGTGGTTTCACTGTTTTTGTTTTTGCACGCATTGTTTGTGTTTTTGTGTGAGCTTTTTAAATATATAAATTGAAAATCAACTGCGGCTCATTAGCGGTTTGCCGTTGCCTACATTTCTGGGCCCCATTTCGCTTGGGCATACAGATGGGCATTAAAATTGCATGCGGCCAACGTCTGCCAAGTGTTAATGGCGAAATTAGACTGCACAATAAACACGCATACACACACACACTCGCACACATACACAGTTGAGTACATATATGTATATATATGTACATATATGTATATTAATGCATATTTATTTAACTGTTGACAGACGACAATTTTTGGGTCGTCCGATGCCACTGAAAAACCGCAAAATGTTTGCAGTCAATGGACTTGCGACGATTTTATGGAGCACAATTATTGGCTTCGTTATAATTTTTCGGTTTGGGCTGTCTATTTTTTTATTATTATTTTTTTCCCTCTCTTTCTCACACCATTTCTCTGCGTGTGTGTGTGTGTGATTTTTTTTTTTTTGGCGCAACGCCGCCGCATTGAAGTAATCACATAAATCACGCAACGCTGTAAAAGCGTCGCCATTATGACTCTCAGATAAAACTCGCTTCCTCTATCTGAAACCCCCAACTCTCTCTACCCCATCCCCCTCTTTTGGCCATCTCTTGCAGTCTCTGCCTCTGTTTCACCGAGGGATCTATGGAGATAAAACGAGCGAAAAGAGCTAGCGACAGGCTTTATTAAGCATAATGCGGCCATAAAGCCAGTCGAGCCAATCCAATCGAGTCGAGCCAGTCAAGAGTTTAAGTACTCGCCGATGCAAAAGGATTACGTATGGCAAAGGTATGTACAGTTGGGCCACCATGTCGGATGATTGATGAGGCATTGCGGCTAATTCTTGGCGATTGCTTTGCTTTGCTTTGTCTCTTTTTTTTTGGTGTTTCTTTTCTATTTTTTTTTTATTGGTTTTTGCTCAGTGTGTTTTGTTTCCTTTCAATAAACTGTAAATCATGCTCAGCTACTCTGCGTGCCAAGTCATAAATACCCGGCAGAGTAGCCAATGCTGCAGAAATGCAGACTTTTGCTTGAAAAAAAGCAACATGCAGCGCTTTTTAATTAAGCCAACGATAGAGAGCAAGTCATCAACTTTATGATACCCTGCAGCAGTTGGAAAATAGATTGCCAAAACGAATGCAATTGGCACTCAATCGAATGCAAGTGTTGAACAGGTAAGTCGGTGGTTAAGGAGGTTAAATTTATTTCCTGGGTTGCCTGAAAAAAATGCTGTAAAGGTGACTTCAGGACCTAAGCAAATTTCATCCTTTGCGAGACCAAAGTTTACAATATTTTGTAAGAGCTTTTCTATATTTTATTTATTTATTTATTTATAATGTGATTTGCCAGTAATTGTTAATTACAGCCATTCTTCTACTAGCTTTTCTATAATTTCGTACTTTACTACATACATAGTTTGTTAAATTTTTAAAATATTCAAAAGTTTGCTACTCTCCATTACTTTGAAAGCGACAGTTTACCTTAATTGGTTCTAATTCTCAACTAGTTTTAGCCATTAAACCATAACATGGCGATGGAGTAAAGTCTTCGAATAAACTCGAGAACTATGAATTGGCGCTTTAACCCTTTGGTCATTAAATTTTTATGATGCTTATAAAGTTTTATGCAGTTAAAACCTCAAAAGTCTTAAAGTGGAGCTAGAAATATACTTGACCTTAGTTCTCTTCAGAACTTTTTTTAACCAATTACAGTACCAGGATGACATATAAGAGATATCTGAAGTATTAGCCTTTTGTTTAACAATTTAGCCCTATGAAACCTTAAATGCAGCGAGAGGACCTTTGAAGCCTCAAATCGTTTTAATCTTGAATGATATTTGATAAATTTTGCACTGTATTAGCTGGATAAAGGTCAATAATCGTGTTCTTAAGATATCATCAAATCAACAGTTCACTGGTTCAATTAAAAATCCTTTAAATATCTTCAAAACTTTGAGGGTTCCTTCAGACTTGTTTAAATTTCAGCAAATAAATGTCGTAATTCATTTTTTTTCTTCCCAAAGCCCCAAAGCTTTAGGTTTTAGTAGTAGCTCAATACACGTCAAAGTAAATATAAATGCGAAAATAATAGTTTATAGAAATTATGTTTTTCTAACCTTAAACCTATGAAAAGCAGGTTCGAAAACGTTTTGGGAAACTGAAAATGATAAGCACGTTAAACATATGCAACTCTATTTTGAGAACCAGTTACTTTAATTACTTAATGTACTTTTTATGTTTATACCCTTGCAAAAAGGGTATATTAATTTTGGTCAAAAGTGTGCAACGCATAGAAGGAAGCATCTCCGACCATATAAAGTATATATATTCTTGATCAGCACGACGAGACGAGTTCAAATAGCCATGTCCGTCCGTCCGTCCGTCCGTCCGTCCGTCCGTCCGTCCGTCCGTCCGTCCGTCCGTCCGTCCGTCCGTCCGTCCGTCTGGATCAACGCAAACTCCTCCTAGACCGTAAGAGCTACAGAGCTGAAATTTTGCATGTAGGCTTGTATATACTGCAGGCGTTGTATATCTCGGATTCAGCCGGATCGGATCACTATATCATATAGCTCCCATACAAATGGCAAAGTCACGAACAGTGACTTTTCTTAATAACTTCGTTATTTTCTGAGCTATTGTCGTGAAATTTAATATTGTTAAGTTAATTACACATATAAACGACTATGCCAAATTTGATCAAGATCAGGTGACTATATCATATAGCTCCCATAGGAACGATCTTTCGAAAACAGTGACTTTCTTCAATAACTTCGTTACTTTTGACTCGATTGCTTTCAAATTAAACATTTGTTAGTTTAATATATTTGTTAATGACTGTGCCAAATTTGATAAGGATCGGGAAGCTATATCATATAGCTCCCATAGGAACGATCGGTGGAAAACAGTGACTTTGATCAATATCTTCGTTATTTCCTATGCAGAAGAAAAACTAAGATTGTAGGCCGTTCTTTCGGACACATTAGCCCTTTTAGCTTAAACGTTTTTCCACTTTGAAGGCTATAGGTAAAGGAGAACTTACCAAAAAAGTTGCAAGGGTATACAAACTTTGACGCGGTCGAAGTTAGCCCCGGCCCTCTGGTTTTTCTTAATTTCCCTAAGAATTATTACCATAAAATGGGCAAGAAACAGCTTACAAATTCAAAGTTCACCTGGTTTTAGCCTTCTACCTCTATTTAGGCCAAATGCCTTCTTTTAAATAGCCCATAGAGTAGATAATTTGTTACAATGCTCATCTAAAGATCTCTTTCAGTTGATGCAGTTGCCCAAACGCCCTCGATTGTCTACCACATACGTTAAACCCTTTTTCTTTTGGTTTTAGATACTCTAAACAAAATAAAATAGATAACTTAGCTGCCACCACCATTAAAGGCAAATGCTTTTGTCTTACCCTTTTTGGGGTTTTTTTTTTTGTTTCGCTTGTTGTTTTGCTGCTTTTTGGTGTCTAACAAACAAAGCCATTGGCAAGACAAATTGGCCAAGGCGCGTAAAAATGTTTCGACAACACAAACACACACACACACACACACACACATAAACGGGGAGAGATCCTGTTGGATAAAGTCATTGTCATCTATCATTGGGCGGCTGGCAGGAAGCAAATTGAAATGGCAGTGCCATTGCAATTATCGCCTCACTTTTTCTACCATTTAGTTTGCCGCTAGATTAGGCCTGACTGACAATATATAACCGAATTAGCGCCGCAGGGTTTTATACTATACATACATATATACATATATATATATATATGCTGATGACAAGTTTTGGTTGGAGTTTTGAGGCTATGGCCACCATTCGCCACTTCACATGGACTGTCATGCATCATTCTTTCGGCACTCGAGACTATAATTTTGTGCACTGCACTGCATCTTTTCGTCATGGCGTTAGATTTATGTACCTCAAGCTCCACGGCCTGGCAATATTGTAAATCATTTCCAAATTATTTAGTTGCTCTCTCTCTCTCTCACTCTCTGGCTTTCTATTCATATATGTATATTCATATTTTTGGCGCCTTTTTTTCGCTTGGAGTCGTCTACAATAGTTTTTCGGCCCCGGGGGGATGAGCTCTACGAATGTGGCACGTGATTGCGTTATAAATTACAAGCCATTGGATTCATAGACTACCCTTATCCACTAGCTGTTACAAATTTTGTGGTGCGGCTGGCTCGTTAAAGTTATTTTCCTCTACCCAGAAAAAAGAAAAGAACGAATAAAAAAAACTGGCGCCCAACGTAGGGCCACATCTAATTTTCTTATTGTATTCCTAATTTGTTTTTTTTTTTTTTTTTCTTTGTGCCTGTCTTTTTAGATTGATTTTTGCATTTGGAATTTAGTCACTTTCATGCCCATCATCCTCCATGTACATATGTATACATATTCGTTGTGTAAATCGGTGACAGATATATTTTTGGCATGCAAATCAGTTTTTTGTTACCTCGATTTTCGCAGCATATTAAATGCCAGTTTTTGTAGCATGTAATTTAATATTTATTATATGCACAATATGCTGCCATTATGTTTGCATGATCTGTCAATCTGCCGAATTGAGACCCGCCTTTTGCCCTCCTTCTCCTTCATTTCTTCTCTTAGTCTCTGGCTGTTTTTTTTTTTTCTGGTACGATAAAAACGAAGCGAAAAGTAAAGTGCCGCTATCTATTTGTATCGCTTTTGGCTTTTTCGCTGGTGGCAAAAACAAAAAAAAAAAAAAAAAAAACAAGAAATGAAGCGAAAAGGAAAACGCTGAAAACTCCTAACGAACGACACCTGGCAAACCCTTTCCCATAGTGTGCAATTGCAGGTGCTTGGAGCTTGGTCCTTGTCCTCATCCTGGTCGGTGGCGTTAGCGTGTGGCCCTCAGTACTTCTGCTTCTGCCGGAGTTGTTGTTTGCATTTGTTTGGCCATTTCTTTTTGCGATACACTGAAAATTGTTGTTGCACGAATGTTGTAAATCAAAAAGTAGGCGAGTCACACGAAGGCACCCCAACGTTTCACTGTGCCTGGGTTCCTGGGCCTATTTGACTGGCAGGCCGAGCGGATAACGCTGGCAATTATCGCGCTTGTGTTGCACGAAAAGCGGAAGCGGCAGAGGCGCCACCATCATGTTACCTTGCTTTTTCTTTTCTCTTTTTTGGCATCCTCTTTTTTTTGTGCATTTTTTCAATCTGTTTTTCGGTGGGTAAGGGGAACCACCGAAATATACAGAGAGTGAGAGAGAGAGGGGTTAGGGCAGTCAGTCATTGAAGTCATTTATTGCCACCAATGTTTGGCGTTGTGTTACCCTCAAACCATTTCACCAGCAGTTATTTTTTTTTTTTTCGTTTTTTTGTCCAACTGTACTTAGTTCATATGTATGTAGAATAGGAGGTCCGTTTCGTGTGCAGGATGTGTTTGCAATTTGTGGACACGCCTGGTGCCTGCCCACCTGCCCATCTGCCCACCTGTCTACCTAACCTAACCTCACCTGACCGTCATTTCATTTGCTTTCTGTTGCTAAGACCTTTGTCGATTTTAGCCCGCTTAATTTTTGGCCAAACGCTCAAGCAAGCCGGTTCAACCAATTCTCATACATGATAAGCCAATTGTTTGTCCAACTGCCCGCCACACGAAATATGACGTGCCAGGCCAGAAAGTAAACAAAAACAACAATAGCAACAACAACAAAAAACTTTCAATTTAGTTTTCTTTGATCTTGCTGGCATTTCTATTTTTCATTTCCCTTAACTTTTTCAAAATTGTTTGTTGACATTCAAAAAGAAAGCAAAAATTAGATATATCAAAATGAATCCCAGTGATATTTTGCGCATTTTCATATTGTTCTGTCTGCATTTTACCATCAATTTTATTGTTTTTTCTCAACGTAATGTCAATGATCAGGCTAACAAATTGATAGCTCATTTCAAACCCAAATAACATGAACAAAAAACCAAAAGGTTGAAATTAACCGCCACAGTTAACCAAATTGACTAGTAGCGCTCTCTGACGGTGCTCACTGGCGCCCTCTGGCTACATTCACATTACCGCATGTTTTGTTGGTCAGCTGATTGTTTAAAGTTGTTTACAATGGAGTGCATTAATTGTGCGGAAACGACCAAGAAATACAAATGCAGCAAATGCTCAGCTCCCTAGTAAGTGTTAACCAATTGGATGAAGTCCAATCCCTAAAGGATATCTTCCTTCTTTTCAGTTGCTCTGTGAGTTGTTACAAAGCCCACAAAGACTCACCTCAATGTGAGGAGCTGGTGGAAGCCGCCAAGGCGAAGCAGCCACAGTCAGACAGATATGAAGAGGAGGAGCCCACTGTATATGCTCCATTTACCACCGATGACACTGTGCCGCCAGAGAAGCTGCAGCAATTAGGTGAGGCAGCCAAAAAATCATTACCAATTCAATGCTAATCCCTTCCACTTTTTTCTTGCAGAGCAATCGGAATCCCTGCGTGAATTGCTCTACAATCCACATTTGAGAAATTTGCTAAAACAAATTGATGTGGCCCACAATGTGCCCTTGGCCATGACGGCTGCCATGCAGGAGCCGCTCTTTGTGGAATTCGCCAATGCCTGTTTACATGTCCTGGAACCCATAAACGAAGCAGAACGAGCTGAATTTGAATTGTGTTCATGAAATAGTATCTATACTTTATTTTTCACGTAACATAAAAAAATAGGAATAGGAATTTTTCTCTACAATTCACTTGCATCATGTTTGCCAAACGTAGCAGTGACATAAGGATAAAGATCTTTGGGTATGGTTGAATTGTCCAACTCCTTGCCCAGGGCAAAGTAACGTTGTCGCAAAAGATGAGCCACCATTTTGGGTTGACGATTACTTGTAAAAACGCCCTTTTTATTGAAGGCTGCAGAAAAAACAAAAGATAAAACAATATATGTAAATTAAAATATATACAAAAACTTTAACCAATTTTTACCTCGATCTTTCTTTAAATCGGTAAAACTGTCAACAAATTCGCCTATAAACCATCCCTTTTGACGCAATTGATCAAAAGCTTTGAAATGCTGAATAAATATTTCACCATGATACTCCTCTGATCCTATAGACCATGGTAACTGCAAGTTGAAACTTAAGTAACTTTTGGATTGGAAAGAATCATCCATCTTACCATATATAAACCCTCTAAACTATCTACACCATATTCGAGTGTCAGAACGGGTTTATTAAAAACCTTATGCCATTTTTCAACAATTTTACTTGATTTACCAGCATTGCGATTTAGCCCAATGATATCCAAATATTGAGCCAATTGGCATTCCCTTGGTTGATCCGGATCACAATTTGTTGCTGCAGTTATGGGACGATTTGGAGCAATGGTATGAATATAGGTAATTAATTCTCTAACAAAAAAAAAAGAAAAATCTACTACACTGTTTTTTAAGTAAACAATTATGATATTACCTATAGTAGTCAGAACCACCTTTAACGTAGGATGTCCCTTCATTTGCAATGGACCAGGCAATAACACTGGGATGATTCCGATCTCTATGAGTCAATTGCTTCCAGGCATACAAATGATTTCCCAAGACTTTGTCACTATCAAAACTGTACATATCTGCAGCCGGACACTCATCTATGATCATTATGCCTTGCTCATCGGCAAATTGCATTGATTCCTCCGAATGGGGATAATGAGAAGTGCGATAGGCATTGGCTCCAATCCATTTTAAGAGATTAAATTCACGTGTCATCAAGGGATAATCCAATCCCTTGCCACGTATCTGTCAAAAGAATAAGGAACTACATCTCAAAGGGAGTTGAAGTTGGCGAGATTATAGAACTCACCTCCGACTCTTCATGCTTGCTAAAACCACGGAAATATATTGGTTTGCCATTGATCATCAAACTAGTGCTATTCCAATCGATCTGACGTATGCCCACGGGCAGTCTATAGGCATCAAGTAGCTTCTTTTTCCTATCGTATAATTCCACTTTCATTTTATAAAGATAAGCAGGCTCTGGATGCATAAGATAAGGCCACCAAGGATTCACATTGTCTACTATTACAACCATACCCACAAAATTCTGAGAACAATTTGCATTCAGACTCTTTGTTATCTTTACCTCATTGTCATCGCGATCGAATAGTTTAACATCAATTAAGGACTCTGGAATGGGTTCGTTTTCCTTGTCGTTAATCAAAGCACAAAATTCTATTCGTCCCTTGGTTGCATTATCATTTAAAGATGTGGTTATACCTATATCGTGAATATGGTTCAAGGGAGTGGTATAGAGATGAACGGATCTCTGGATGCCAGCATAATTAAAGAAATCCAATCTACTTTTCTGAGTTAAGACTTTACCAGACACAGTTATTTCTTCGGTGATAACTTGACCCGGTGGAATGGTGGTCTTAGAGAGTCGATTATCACACATTACAGTCAAACGATTCTCTTTTCCAAATTTCAGATGTCTCGTTACATCCGCTTCGAAGGGTAATTGTCCAAACTCATGGAAAACAACCTGCTCACCATTTACCCATACTAAACCCACATAGTTAACACTGCCAAAACGTAGCCAGATGTGACGATCCTTTTGCCAAGTGGTGGGCACAAAAAAGTTTCGCTCATACCAGACTGTTCCCACATGATCTCTTAATTCTTTATCCGTGGTGATGTCGTTGTAGGAAGCAGGCACAGGCATACTTATAAGCTTTAATTTTGTTTGCCTCAGGGACTGTCTATACCATTCCTCAAATACGCCCAGAAAAGGACCATGGGGTTCACCTTTAAGCATTTGCCATATTCCGTCTAGACTGCGCACTTCTCGTGTCTCCGATTCACGTGGATAAAGCAGACCAACTGTGGCGTAAGATTTCAATTCTTCAAATCTTCTCATTAGATTATAATTTTTTGAAGGATCACTTAAATCAGTTGTGTTCAATTCCTCTTGAAGCTCCAATCCTTTAAATTTAACAATTCTAGGTGTGTTCATTTTATTGCCGTCTTGTTTTCCCGAATCACTTGCTTTAGGTGGTTTCTTTGTGATTTGAGTTCTAATCTTTTTGTCCGATTCACATGGCGAATCAATTTTTGTTTTAGGTGTATTTATTTTTTTGTTTGCTTTAGGTTGTTTTTTGGTGATTGGATTTGTAATCATCTTGTTCGATTCACATTGTTTAGGTGGTTTAATTGTGGTTTCAGTTGTTTTTGAACCTCTGCATGGAATTGTAGGCTTGGTTGTCTCTGATTTGGGTAGACAAAAACCCAGCAAAAGAATCACCAGATACGTCTTGACTTGCATGTTGTTATAGAGCGAATAACTTCAGTTAACTAAAATTAGAACCAGTTAATATATCAATTTGAAATGCATTACACCAATTTAATGCTTTAATTGGCAAAAAATGTTTTTTTTTTATATTTGCATAAGTTTTAAAAGGTCAAGTATAATTATATCACATAAGGTATAGGGAAAAGATCGAAATCCTTACAATTCGCTTGCATCATGGCCAAGCGATGGCTTAAAGTAGGTCAGCAAATCTTTGGGCAATGGACAATTGTTTAATTTTCTAGCCAAAGTCCAGTAGCGTAAACGCAGCAAATGGGCCACCATCTTGGGCTGACGATCACGTGTAAAAATGCCTTTCTTATTGCCGCCAACACGGGTTATAGCTGCGCGCGAAAGTGAAAACGAAAGGTAAAAGATTTGTAACGAGTTGAAATTTAATTAATACCCACACTGATCTGTCTTGAAATCGGCAAAATTCCAAACAAATTCGCCACGAAACCATTTAAGAGCATGCAGTTTATCAAATACCTCAAAATGTTTGTTAAGAAGGACCACCTGATAATCCTCAGACCATATAAAGGCGGGCAACTGTAAAATCGTTATTGAGACGCCTAATTATGATATATGCTTTCTCGAACTTACTGAATGCATGCCCTCCATCGTATCGGCGCCATACTCAAACATAATCACTGGCTTCTGAAAACGTTGATGACAAGCCATGGCCTCTTCTTCCAGCTGCTTGACTATCATATCAGTACGTCCTGGATTCTGATACCAGGCATTATATCGATTAAAACCTATGATATCCAGAAACTGTGATAATTGGCAGAGTTTAGGATCAGAATTAATGGCTGCAGTTAGTGGACGTCCTTGGGCTATGCTGCGAGTGTAGTTGGCGATGGCTCTAGAAAAAAAGAGTAAACAAAATTTAGTACAAATTCCAGCATGTTTAGTTTAAACTTACCCAAAGTAGGCTTCAGCTCCTTTCTTATAAGAACGCGGCTCATTGGCTATGGACCAGATAATGGCACTTGCATGATTACGATCTCTATGAATCAATTGCTCAATGGCGGACATATGATTTGCTAGAAGCTGCGGATTAAAGAGATCTATATTGACCGCTGAGCATTCGTCTATAATTAAAATGCCCTGCTCATCGGCAAATTGCATTGATTCCTCCGAATAGGGATAATGGGAAGTGCGATAAGCGTTGGCTCCAATCCATTTTAATAGATTAAAGTCGCGGGCAATTAAAGGATTATCCAGTCCTTTGCCGCGTATCTGTAAGAAAATCAAAATCTCAAAGAGAGTTGAGGTTTTAAGATTGTTAACTTACATCTGAATCCTCATGCTTGCCAAAGCCACGTAAATAAATGGGCAAATCATTTATGAGAAATGTTGTATTATCCCAACTGAGATTACGTATGCCCACAGGCAACCTATACACATCCAAGAGTATTTCTTTATCTGGCGTATACTGTGTTATATGAAATTCTACAGTATAAAGATAACCCGGTTGAGGATGCATGAGATACGGCCACCAAGGCTTGACATTGGGCACCAAAAGAGTGCCATGATTAATTTCCCTGTTTTTCTGATGTGCTACCATTTCGCCATCGCCATCCAGGAGTCGCACCTTTAGAGATATGCCATTTGTGGCATTTACTCTTTCTACCCAGAGACGATAATCAATGCGTCCCATGCCATCAACCGAGATTTGCGTCTTTATTTCTATATCTCTAATGTGAGTCAGAGAAGTCGTATATAGATAAACGGAACGATGGATTCCCGCATAGTTGAAAAAATCAAAAGTGTAGCCTTGGATTTGCGTTATCCCATCATCTGTAGTCACATTGTGCACTTGTCCTTGGGGTATGGTGTGATTATCCAGGCGATTGTCGCACATGACAGTCACTCGATTCTCGAGCCCAAAGTTTACAAATTTGCTTATATCCTCTTCGAATGGAAGATGTCCTATGCTGTGATTCATGACGAGATGTCCATTTAGCCAAACCAATGCATGATAATGGACACTACCGAAACGTAACCAAGTGCGACGATCTTTCTGCCATGAGTTGGGAACAAAGAAAGTCCGTTCATACCAAACAGTGCCTACGTGGTCCCGCATTTCTTTATCTACAGTGATGTCATTGTAGGAAGCCGGGACTGGCATGGGTATAAGATTAAAGCCTGTTTTACTTAAACTCTTATCAAACCACTTCTCCCGCACACCCCGAAGAGGATCGGAAGCATTGCTTTTAAGAAACCTCCATATTCCATCCAGACTGCGTACTTCCCTTGTCTCAGATTCCCTTGGATAAAGGAGACCCACTGTTGGAGTGGGAGTTTTTACTTTACCATAATCATAAATTTGACCATCATTTAAATCAGGATCATCAATCTGGCCGAGAACGGGTCGAAAATAGAGGATAGAGACTAGCAGAAAAAGCACCTGATATCTCTTTGTTTTAAACATTGTTGTGTTTAATTATAACACAATTAAATTGGTTTTTAAATTTTACTGCATTATGATAGTCAGCTGTTTTGTTTTTGCGGCAAGTGCAACAGAGATGGTACCATTTCTGCTCCTGCCTTATTGATACCTATCGATAGTGGTTGGTATCGATAGTGACTTATCGTCGTGCGCAATTTTTGAATTTATGAGTTATTATGTTTATTAAAGGGTTTTGGCTAACTATTATATAGAGAATTCCCCCTGTCAAAACTACTTGAGCAAAACCGATCTTTTTAGTAAAATATTATTATTTTGGGGAATTTATAAAAATACAATTGTCTTAAATTATGCTTAAGATTGTACAAGGCAATTATGGTGGGAGTATTTTTTAAGTGGGTTTTTATTTTTTAATGGAAATGCATCCGTTTTGGTCTGGCAGTGGTTTTTGGCGGCCAAATCGGATTAATGGAAAACCCTGCTCTCCTTTTTCTCTCTCCTCCTCACGGAACAAAAAAAAATACAGAATTAAACAATAAAATTTAACATTACCATACATATGTACAGGTATCAAATACTTCAATATTGTACTCAGTTGTGTCTTTTGTTTTTTTTTTTAAGTGATGATCATCTACAAATCGCTAGCATCACGTTTGCCACTATCACCGACTTCGGCAATATAGGTGAATAAATCCTCTGGGAAGCTGCAATCCTCCAATTCCCTGCCAAGGGCAAAGTAACGCTTTCTAAGTAGATGGGCTGCCGCTTTGGGTTGACGGGCGCGGGTAAAAACTCCTTTCTTATTGCCACCAACGCGTGTGTAGGCTGTAAACACAATAAGGAATAATTTAGAAATGATGTCGAAGATATATAGAATAAACTACTTACATTGAGCCGTCTTAAAGTCGGCAAAATTCCATACAAATTCACCAATGAACCAACCTTTACGTCTTAGGACATCAAATGCCCTAAAGTGACGTGAAAATACTTCGGATTGAAATTCCTCGGACCATACATACGCAGGTTGCTAAAAAGGCAAAAGGAATTAAGTGTAAAGTTAGCTCTATGGATTGTCTAAACTCACCATATGCAGACCATCCATGGTATCGGCTCCATATTCAGCCATAATCACAGGCTTATTATACTTCTTATACCAGCCACTGGCTTCATCAATAACCCGCTGGGTCACCATATCAAGACGTCCTGGATTGGAGTACCAAGCATTATAGCGATTAAAGCTAATGATATCCAATGAGTTGCCCTGAAATAAATTACTTCTTATATAAATATTGTTTTAAGATTTTTAATAAGAACTTACCGCCTTGTCTTCTGTATGGGGTTGAGCTATGGCAGCTGTAATAGGTCTGGTTTTATCCAATGAACGTGTATAATTGGCCACAAATCTAAGGGGATAAAGTTTAAGGTTATTGCTCTTTTTGATCTTTAATTCAACACTTACTGGAAATAGGTTCCTGCATTGGTTTCACGTGTCCTGGGTTCATTGGCAATGGACCACATGACAACACTGGCATGATTACGATCACGATGTACAAGCTGCTCCAGCGAGGACTTGTGCTTATCCAGCAGTTCCTGACTGAAATTTCTGTAAAAGTAAACTTTATTTAGAAAAATAATTTCTAAAGAGAACTTCTTTTTGGATCTTACTCGGTATCCACACTGGGACATTCATCAATGATCATGATGCCATGGCGATCTGCAAATTGCATAGACTCCTCCGAGTAGGGATAATGGGAAGTGCGATAGGCATTGGCACCAATCCATTTCAGCAAATTAAAGTCACGTGTCATTAAAGCATTGTCCAGACCTTTGCCACGTATCTAAAGAGGAAATTATTGTTGAAAAAAAGTTTTCTAGGGAAAGTTTATCCCCTTCCCCACTTACGTCAGAATCTTCATGTCTACCAAAGCCACGGAAGTACACTTGTTTGCCATTGATAAGAAATTGAGCATTATTCCAACTCAACTGACGTATGCCCACTTGAAGACGATACACATCGAGTAACTCTTCGTTTGCTGCATGCAATTTAATTTCCATTTCGTATAGATAACCTGGTTCTGGATCCATTAGATAGGGCCACCAAGGTTTCACCTTATCCACCTTTAAAGTGCCACCCAACTGGGAATCAGAGGTGGCATTTGCCACCATTACACCTTGCTTATTATATAACTGGATGCGAGCATAAAGATTATTATCGGCCTCATTGGCTGCACTGCCATTCACATTGATGCTGTAGGTGACATATCCCACTAAAAGTACCCAAATAAATAAATGGAACAGGATTATGGAAGAAGTGACTTTTCTTTCTTCTTCTTACCGCTATTATCATCATTCAATTTTGTTTGAATCTCCACTTCTTCAATAAACGTTTTGGGTGTCGTATACAAATGAACCGAACGATGTATTCCCGCATAGTTGAAGAAATCAAATGTATAACTCTGGACAATTGTCACTCCATCATCGTTGGGCACTTCTGTGATTTTGCCCTGCGGCACTGTTGTCTGTATTAAAGCATTATCACACATGACCGTTATACGATTCTCTTCACCATACTTTAATAGATGGGTAACCTCTGCCTCGAAGGGCAGATGACCCATTTCATGTTTCATAGCCTGCTGCCCATTGACCCACTGAAAGATAGAAATAAATTTTCGTTTAAATACAGTAACAGATTCAATGCTGTGACTTTGTTATACCCTGCATGAAATGAGGAAATGCCATCTCGCTAACTCTTACACACAAAAATGCACTCAGCGGTCAATTTTGACCATTAGTTTTATACTATAACTCAGCCATTTGTTAATCGTTTTTTATGAAATTTGGTGGATATATAGATATTTATAAGAAGTATTAGTGTGGCAAGTTTAATAAGAAAATAATAAATCGTACTAGAGCAAAACAGCTTTCACGCGCCAAGGAAGACCTGGCGAAAATAAAAAAGAAACTTTAAGTGCGTTAATGTTTCACAAGTATGTATACCAAAATTTGGTGACTCTAGCTTTTATGGGTCCTGAGATTTTCACGTTCATACAGACGGACAGGCCAATAAATAGGGCTTAGACTCGGTTATCGATAATGCTAAAGAATATAAGTATACACTTTATAGCTTTGAAAACGCATACTTTAGCCCATGTTATACATATCTGCTACCAAATTTATTATAGCCATTAATTCTAATATTATCTCTAAGCACTTATCTACTTACCACATATGCCTCATAGTGAACGCTGCCGAAACGTAACCAGACTCTCTGCTGTTCCTTGGCCCAGGAACGTGGCACAAAGAATTTCCTATCATACCACACTGTTCCCACATGATCACGTAAATCATCTGTGGTGATATCATTATAAGAGGCTGGCACTGGCATGGGAATAATGGGTTGATTCTTGCTTAAATCTTCCGCATACCATTGATCCCTAATACCCTGGAAAAATAACAATTAAAACTAAGTAAAATCCAGAGAAAACTCAATACTCACCTGCGTGGGATTTTTTTGATCCGAACGCACAAAATTCCATATGCCATCTAGACTGCGTACCTCCCGGGTCTCGGATTCACGTGGATATAACATGCCTCGCGTTGTTTGGGAAACGTCCTTGTTGACAATAATCAGAGCTATGGCCGTATGGATCACATACCAACCAACAACCAAGGACATCAATGAGAGGGCTATAATGAAAATTACATGTTTTGAATAGAATCTATGAGAAAGAGAATCATAAAATTTCGATAATGTGATTGGACATATTTTTGTTTTTTTCTTGTTGTTGTTGATATCAGCGGCCAAAAACCTCATTAACTGATAAAGGCTTACACTTACATGCTCGAGTGTTAGATAAGCAGTTAACAAAAATTAGATTACAATAATTTTTTTTTTTTGGTTCATTAGTTTTTCAAATAAAAAGCATTTTCATATTCTATGCTTCAATGTCAAATTAAAAAATTTGAAACCTTCTAAACCTTCGTTTTCCCCATTTTCTTTCATTTCTTTTCATACTTACAAAATTAACATTTACATTGGTTTTCAAAATCAGCGGGCGAAACGAAACGGAAATGAAATTGAATACGTTATTTATTTAAATGGTAATTGTTTTGTGATTTACAAAAGGACAAAAAGAAAACTAAACAGAACTCTTGACAAAAGCTTCTCAACTTTAACGGTCATTGCTGCTGGTTTAACTGTAATTTTGCAGGGGGAGAGGACGAGAGGAAGGGTTAGTGATTTAGTTACAACAAACAGCTGGTTGACACAATTGCAAAGCTTTCACTCTCGTTCGCTCGCTCTCTCTCTGTCTCTCACTGTTTAAATGAGTCAACACAGAGTTGACATGCATTTTTTGCCAGCATTCTGTTTAGTTTAGCTAATTAAACACGTTTTCTAGACGTTGTCAAATAACCGAAACAAATAACACAAACATTTCAATAAACGTCTTAAGCCCATAGTACTTGGTCACGTTGGTCAAAGGGGGAGTGGGCGGCGGCGGAGGAGGAGCTGCCGGCTATTTTGACGGCGACCTCGCTACACTCGCACGTTCGTTCGTCTGAAGTTCAGAGAGCACACTAAAATTCAACTATTTTGGTTCTTCTTCTTTCTAACGCACTCCCACCTGATACAAAGCTTTATTAAGCTTTTTTTTGGCATTATATTTGAAATCCTAAAGTTCGATCATTAAGTTTATTGAGAATTTTGGCGCCCGATGATCTAAAAGAATGGGAGAGAGAGATCATTGAGCAGAGTTTCCAACTTTCTCACTATTTTCATCAGCAAATAAGATCAATAAAATCTTAAGTTTTCTAAATTTGAGTAAGATTTGTCATGAAATCAGTAATTCTCAAAATTTAAAAAGATTTTCAATACCTATTTGTATCGTTTTCAAAAAAACTTTCAGATGTTAAATCGAATCGCCAAAACTGATTTGGAATTTGGAAAAAAATGCCCATATCAATTCAGATTCCGACAAATTGCTTTGAAGTTGCAAACGAGAACAGACTTGATAGTCTCTTAATACAATATGCAAACTTTTCGGACACTTAATGTTGTCTAGACCTGTCCAAAAGAGTGACCTTGTGACTGTCACGAAAATCTCCAACAGGGAATAGGGTCACGTGACACATTGATATAGACTACACTTTAATGAAATTAGAATGAAAATACAAAAAAAAAAGGAAAGGAATGGTAGTAAAATGAAGATTGAATGGTGTCTAGAATGATGTAATTTGTAATAATTTCGCAAAACTTTGCTGCGGTATAAAGAACGTATTCTTTTCGAAGTTCCCACACATAGAAATTATCTCTTAGATAAAATCGTTGGTTCAGTAGGGTCCAACATGAGAGGCCTGATTCAGGCCTCCATAAGAAAGCAGTCAATTAAACGGAAACACTTTAAGAAAGTTTTGCCACAAGGCGCACAAAAACCAAGAGAAGAGCAAATAAGATGCCATTTTATATAACACATTTAGAAATTTACAAAGTCAAGAATGTTTTGAAAAACCTTGTTGGTTCTCGACCAAGAAAATCATAACTACTCCACTAGTCTCCACTATCTTAGTTCATTTATCAAAAAATTTCAATTAAATGACCTATGAAATTAACTTTACAATAGTGCAAAACCTAACTAACTTTACAATATATCAAACTAATATTTGAAAAAATAACTTTATACTTAATTTGTCCATATTCTTTTTGATAAGCCTCTATAAAACTACCTTTAATTACAGCTTAATGAAAAGAAATAACAATAATTAAGTTTGTTTATATTTGTTTTTTTTTTTCTTATCTTATAAACTACTCAATGTTTAACTCGATCTTAAGGTATCGAATTTCTTTTTTTGAGTTCATCGAATGAGCTAGTTGACTAATTCGCCAAATATTTCAATTTCAGAAGCTAGCTTAACGAAATCGATCTACAAATTTGGTGTTGAATTCAATATTTCTATAATTTTATTCATTGCGTACAAGACCCACTACTATTACTATATATTAATATTTTTTAAGCCTCTCGTTGTCCAACTCAATACATAAATGAAATGAGATTAAGCTTATCAATTTTGAAAAAACAGCCTTTCAAATTCTAATCTCAAACTAAATTAATCTTAATAGCATTTACACATAATATCACCACATTCTTAAATACGAAATAGTCACAACTCTGGGTCAAAGTACCACATTTAAATAAATATTAATTTATTTTGGTTTATTTCACAGAAATTCAAACTTTTAATTTCTTTTCCAAGTATGTTGTTTAGATTACTTAGAAAATCACCCATTCTCAGTTTTTTCCTTAGACGAGTTCCTTCTTAAAATAATATCTTACTCAACATGGTGTTAATTGATTAGTCACTCCGTCACTTGAAACAGTTTAAACACAACTAAAGTTGCAAGTCGTGAAGCAAACTTCTTTTAAAGCCCAATTGCAATGGGGACGAGCCTACTCCAAAATGTGTTTAAAATGCCATGCACAATCTCTCAGCAGGTAAGTGCTATATACGGTTACACCCCGAATAATTTGCATATGGCATAATTGGAGGGCGCCAATGTGGGGCTGGGCATATCAGAAGAGTTCTTACCCCAGATTTCATGTTTGTGGCACTTTAGGCGAATTTTCAATTGCATTATTGGCGGCACAGTGCACTAGTTTAACGATTGATACGAGAATGCCTACTGAATATCCAATATTTGAAATTTAGTTTAACTGACTGACTAACTAACTAACCGACCGACTGACTGACTCACTGACCGACTCACTGACTGACTCATTGACTGACTGGTCAGTGGGTTAGAGATTCCGTGTGACAGTTTCTTCTTGTGGCTTCAGTCAATGTTGCGGCGTAACTAAAATTTGTCCAAATACAGACGGAACATCTAGCGTAACGCATAGCGGCGGATGTCATTAAGTAAGGTAATTGTTGGAGGGGGGCATGGAGATGGAGAAGAGGTCGTCGGTAGCGTCCAGTGTGCCCTGGCTCTTTACCGGTGCTAGCTGGGTTTAGGCGCACATGGAGAGACGGAAGCTTCAAAGCAGGCGCACGCACACAGCCAATGAATGTGCCCTAATTAAACCTGCCACCCGCCTCCCAATTTGGGGTTGCCCACCCAACATTGAGCTAAGCTGAGCTGCTCTCTAGTTGTTCCAAATCCAAACAAAAAAGCGAAAAAAAAAACAAATATCTAGCTTATGCGTGGGTCAACGACAGTAAGAAGAGGGACAAGAAAAAAAGGAGCCATCAGTACTATTTAGAGCATCAGGGTTAAGAGTTTCAATTAAGTGTTTTCTGTTCTTAATTAATTTTGATTAGATTGGTTCCACAATGCGGAACAAATATTAAAGAAGTTAAAGTCGTAAAAGTCAAGTCAAGGGGAACTCCTTCGAATGTTGGCTCTGCCGGATCTTAACTATCACTTACCATTAACTATATTTAGAAATGTATTTAATTAGAGTTTAATGCTTTGTCTTTGTAAAGTCATCAATCATTTCTATGCACGTCATATATTTGTATATATCGTGCAAAATTCCAGCCTTTTTCCCTTGTTTTTTTTTTCTTTTACATTATGCACTTTCACTTTCAAGGTTCCTCTGGGGCTCGCCCGCAAAAGAATCAATGAACGAAAGTGAAAATGTCAACAAATGTTTTTCCATTATATTTAGTTTTTATTTTTGGCATTTCATTTACCCATTTTAGATAGTCGATCCTGTGTAAGATTTTTTGAAATAACTTGCTAGATTTGTGCACTTAGGTAGGAACACGTTTTGCGATTTTAGAATTTGTTTGTCAAATAAACATTCTGCATATAATTAATTAAACACACTGTGGAAGACGACTCAGTTGAAGAGACGAAACAAGTCTCTCACCCGCAACAACGTCCGAACGCCGACTGATTTCTGAGCTTAGCTTTTGGGGCCGGAACTCTGAGCAGTAAAAGTGATTCTGTTAGGGGGCAGCGAGTGACGAGGGTGCGGTTGGTGGTTGCTTTGTCATACATACTGATTGGTAATTATTTCAAAAATACATAAAAAGAAAGTATTTTTATCAGGTGTTAATTGACTTGTTCACAATCGGTGAAATTGTTTGATTTGTGTTAATCATTTTGAAGCTTAATTTTGTTTAAAACTCGCGCTCAACTGACGTTATCGATAAGTGCATTTTGCACTCTAGTCGGCTTATCGATAACTATTTCTAGCTGCCCTGGATTTAACCTGCATATAAATAAATAGCGCCTGCAGCCCTGGTGTGTTTACAAAATATAAAACTGAAATCGGTCCTAGATTACAATGATATAGTGAAGATTTTTTTGAATTTAAAAAGTATAAATATACAAAATGTCCTTAGCCTGTGAGCTTGGTGGCGGCACCTATCCAAGGAGATACAAATTGACGATTCTGGTTCTTGTCCTACTTGTTTTGCTGTCGCTAGTGGCCCACCGCAGATTACTTAATGTAAGTAAAATGAAACCAAGTACCTACTTAAATTATTAAATCTAATCCATACCAGGATGAGAACGATTCCCCGCCCATGGATGTACATAGGAGTCGTCCATTGCTAGATGCCTATGAAGATTTTAGTGCCATGAGAGCCAGCGATTTGAAAATGCGGATAGAAGAGATGCTGAGGATCAAAGTAAGACAAAGAATTTATCACAAAATCGGGGATTAGCTAAATCTCATTCACTTGTAGAGCACCGTATCTGTGGAGCTACGCGAACTAGAGTCACGCCGACAGAAACTGCAATCAGATATAAGCCAGTATAATCAAAAGATTGAGGAGCTGAAGCAAGAGCTACTCCGTGAGCAAACCGAATTGGAGCGACTGAAAATATCGGTGGAACAGGCACAAGTGGCCCAGCGGGAGGCAGTGCAGCGTAACACCCCCGATCTGGCTCTGCCGCGTACTCTAATGCCCAGTGCTTTACCGCGAAAAATGAATGCAGTTTCAGTGGGAGTGACCGCCTCCTGTGAGATGCACAATTGCTTTGATCACTCCCGTTGCAGTTTGACCTCTGGTTTCCCGGTCTATCTCTACGACCCGGATGAATATGGTGTCCAAAGAAAAGGATATGATATAGATGGCTTCCTAAAGACCACACTGAAACAGACTTTGGGCTACAATGTGCATATTGTAAAGGAACCAAAGCAGGCTTGCATATATTTGGTGCTGGTGGGTGAGGCATTGCTGGAACAGGATCTACTACGTAACAATCGCTATGCCGCTCAAGAGGCGGAGCAGCAACAAAGAGTCACATTGGCCAGTCAAGTGGCAGATGGAGATTCCTCACCCATTGACATGAGCAAGTTATATAAGCTACCCTACTGGGGTGGCGATGGACGCAATCATGTCCTCTTAAATCTCGCACGCCGAGATCTCTCCTCCCGTCGTACGAATTCGTTGTTGCGTCAAAATACAATGCGAGCCATTGTGGTGCAGAGTTCTTTTGAGCGGGATCAATTCAGACCCAATTATGATATAATTGTTCCCCCAATTTTGGGTCCACCCGGTGGAGATGTGTGGCAGGAATGTGCCAGTATGGTACCAGCTCGTCGCAAGTATTTGCTGAGTTTCCAAGGAGAACTAAGGCCATCACCTGACACATCTAATCCCCTCGATGACTTTATACTCGAACATCTTGCAGACATGGCCAAGGGTTCAACGCAAGATCAATTCAGGTTGCAGTTTCAATGTGTTCCGGCAACAGAGCAGCAAGAAACGGACTCTCAGGCCGACTGGACATTGTGTGGCACAGATTCATCACGAAAACTATTGCTTAAGGATTCAACTTATGCTCTAATTTTGCCGCCACTCAATCAGCGAGTAAGTTCCACCCTAATGTTGGCCAGGATCTATGAAGCTTTGCGGTCGGGAGCTGTTCCCGTTATTCTGGGAGCTGATGAACTTCGTCTGCCCTATGCCGAGACTCTGGATTGGCGTCGTGCTGCCCTCTTGCTGCCAAAGGCTAGGATAACTGAACTGCATTTCCTCCTACGTGCCGTTCAGGATGCGGATCTCTTGCTGCTACGTCGTCAGGGTAGACTTATTTGGGAGAAGTATCTGAGTTCTGTTCAAGCTACCGTCGACACGGTGATAGCCAGCTTAAGGGATCGTCTGGGCATTCCACCACGTCCTGTGCCTCCGGTGATAGCTCAAAGTGTATTCAATAGCAGCTTTATACCTCTGAAATCGGATCCTCCTGTGGGAATGGACACCGAACCGGAAGAATCACTTGGCCCAATTGAGCCGCCGTATGCTAGTCCTGCTTTCCGTCGGAACTACACCATATTGCGAATGCAATCAAAAGAGGCCTGGAACGATTGGCTAGATCCCTTCTACATGTATCCCCAATTGCCCTTTGATCCGGCTTTGCCATCGGAGGCCAAATTCATGGGTTCCCATACAGGATTTCGTCCCATTGGCAAAGGTATCGGTGGTGCTGGCAAGGAATTTAGCGAAGCTCTGGGTGGTAACTATCCCCGGGAGCAATTCACCATTGTAATGTTGACCTACGAACGGGAGCAGGTTCTCATGGACTCTCTGGGACGTCTCTACGGTCTGCCCTATCTGCATAAAGTGGTTGTAGTTTGGAATTCCCCCAAACCACCACTGGACGACTTGCGTTGGCCCGATATCGGTGTGCCCGTGGCCGTAGTCCGTGCCCCACGCAATTCACTTAACAATCGCTTCTTACCCTTCGATGTGATTGAAACGGAAGCGGTTCTCTCGGTTGATGATGATGCTCATCTTCGGCACGATGAGATTCTCTTTGGTTTTCGCGTCTGGCGTGAACATCGTGATCGTGTTGTTGGTTTTCCCGGCCGCTATCATGCCTGGGATTTGAGTTCGAACAATATGTGGCACTACAATTCCAATTATAGTTGTGAATTGAGCATGGTCCTAACAGGAGCTGCCTTTTTCCACAAATATTATATGTATTTGTATAGCTATCATTTGCCTCAGGCTATACGGGACAAAGTGGATGAGTATATGAATTGTGAGGATATTGCCATGAATTTCCTTGTATCCCATGTTACACGAAAACCGCCCGTTAAGGTCACTTCACGTTGGACTTTCCGTTGTCCGGGTTGCCCGGTATCATTAAGCGAGGATGATACACACTTTCAGGAGCGACACAAATGCATCAATTTCTTTAGTCAGGTCTTTGGCTATACGCCTTTACTTAATACACAATATAGAGCTGATTCTATACTCTTCAAGACTCGAATACCGCACGAAAAACAAAAGTGTTTCAAATACATTTAGTATCCAACAACAACCAAAGGGCCGCTACACTTACAATGCTGACTTTTAGTTATAGTTTAATATATATGTATATGTGTATGTGTGTATATAGATGTATAGTCCATCAGGTTACTAACCATGACACGGAGCTTTGAATTCTGTTAAATCAGATCATTCAGTTCCAAGAGGACTCCGTCTCGCTCCTGATATGTCCAATGAGATTAATAAAACTGAGCAAATAATTTAATCACTGATTAGCAATAACTTATCTAACAATCAGTAATTAGTTAATAATAAATCTATGCTCAAATTAAATGTGCAATAAATTAATACACAAAAAAGCTATATCAAATAGTTTTTTGATATTCAAAATTAACTTGAAAATATTTGATCTAAAGAACTGAGAACTGCTAATCCAAGTTATTTGCTTAGTCCAATTGCCATATGAAACGATATATACGTATAAGTCATGACTTGATATTTTTTTTAACTCCCTCAATATGCTTAATAGTTTTTTAAGTTAATGTAAATGTCTTTTTGTATATAATAATATTTCCAATAAATTGTCGTTTCTTAAAAAGATTTCTTTAGACTTGTGATATTTTCTATATATTTTTTTTTTCATTTACACAAAAAAATAGATTTACGTTTGTATATATTTTATGTATATATATATGTGTGTGTTTTTAAATGTATATATATGTGTGTGTGTGTGAAGACATAAATATAAAGATATATACAGACATATGTAAATTACACAAACATATAACAAGGCAACTTTAAAAACTGCTGAAAGTTAGTTAAAAATGGAAAATATATATGATCTGTTTTAAAGATTGGATCGGATTGAAAAAGATTATACATTTTTCAGTAGAAAATTTCAAAGAATAGTGCAGAAATGTAGTTTTGATTAAGAAAATTGCGCAAATATTTATAATAAAATAGTGAAATTTTTGTTTAGAATTTTAGTTTTTTTAAAAAATTTCAATTTCCTCAAATCCTAATATACTGATATTTTGGTTTAGAACAGTTTTTTGTTTAGAATTTCTATTTCATCATTAAAAAATATATAAGTTCTCAAATCTTTATATACTGAAGAAATATAACTTTTAACTATTTAGAGCAACTGTATACAATAAAATACTAAATATTTACAAAATTTTGCATATATTGGACACTTTTCAAAAGAAATAAATTAAATCCAAACAAAAAAAAAAGCCTAAATGAACTATTATTCATAGATGTAAAGAATTTGGCTCTCAATTTGTTTCGTTAACAAGCTAAATAGTTGCTAACTATTCTAAGATCGGTTTGGACATAAAAAAGCAGTTTTCTTAGCCTTGTTATAGAAGTATAGATCATATGAATGTAGATTATTATATAGAAAACACAGGGCAATACAAAAAATAAATATAAAACTTAAAAACAGACAACTTTTAAGCCATAGATTAAACTGTTTCTGAAATGATTATGTATATATAATTACATCATATATATCATTGCTGATAATTACCTAAGATCAGGACAGCCTAATCAATGATGGTCAGAAAGAATTGGCTTTAGTTTTCTTTTCTTTTCTTTTTTTTTTGGCAAACTAGTGGAGTGTGGCTGAGGTTGGAAGTTTTGTATTTCTGTTGGCCCTGTGCAATCAGAATGTTATGTTAAGACAACCTTGCTATCCACACAATTTCAGCAAACATGAAGTTAAATCGAATTATATATAAATTATAAAGATATGTGACATAAATGTTGTTGTTGTTCTTTATGTTGGACTTAGATATTAGATAAGTTTTTAGCAAAAGCTATGACTACAAGATCTCTGATTTTTTTTGTTGTTTTGTTTTTCTTTTTTTAGTGATGCGACTTGTGAGTTCGTCTAGCGAGGCTCGCTTCTGTTCAATTCAATATATATATCACAATACAAAATTAAGGTTACATCCTTTTCAAGTAGGATGCATAAATAAAGATAGTTATAAAGGAGAATAAACTTAAAATTTACAATCAATTGATATAACTTAGGATTTTGTTTGTTGTTTTTTTTGTTTAGATTAGGAACAAAACTGAGAACGCGAAAACAACCAAAACACACATACATTTGGATGATATTTGGATATTGGGTCTCTAATAGCTGAAGAGATTTGGTTGGTTGATTGGTTTTGGTTGGTTAGTGTTCCTGTAGACTTAATTTTAAAGCCTGCTCTATCATTTCCTGCTCCCGTTGCCGTTCCAGCTCATATTTTTGTTGATCCTGTTGAGAGAGACGCATGGCCATGGCTAAATCAGGATCCACATAACGAAAACCGCCATCATCATCGTCCTCGGAGACGGGTGAACCACTGGCATGGGCCCCAGCCGCACCCAGAAGGGATTCCTGCAGAACCCTGTGGAAAAACATCGCATAGCACAAAAGAAAAGAAACACACAAAGCACGGAGCAATGAATTGGATATACTAGCAATACAAGAGAGGAAATATATTGAGAGGAAACTACTTGAAGATTTTCTTCATGTAGCTAAGGTCATTTTTGAATTGAGCTCCCGCCGAGGCAGAGCGTCCGCGTGGAAGCGGCTCAAGATTATGTTTTTGTTGTGGAGCCGGCGAATGCCGTCCATATTGATGATGATGGTGTGGTGAGAGTAAATGAGTGGTGTGGGAATTGCGTGTTGGATTACTACCAGGCGGTGCGAAATTGTCAGACACAGTCTCAGATTAAATAAAAAGTAACAACTCTTCTTAGATATAACTTACCGCTGCAGTTGCTCATCATCTTCGGGCAAAAGTTCGGTTCCGACAACATGTTGACCCCGCAACACTTCCCAGATATCCACTTTATCCTCGGCATCTATGCCGCAGGCTCCACCAGAACCACTTGTCTCTGCCAGACTCTGTTCGATGGCATATTGCAACATATCATCTTCGTCCAAGGGCATGGAGCGACGCGAATCACCACCGCGGTTCGTATAGTGAGCGGGTACATCGAAGCAACGATCATCCACCAGGCAGGTGACACGGTCCTGCTCCTGCAACGTGGCCACATACTCCACCGGCGATGCCAGTGCAAAGACATTGCCAAATGTTATGCACGCATTCAGCACATGGAAGAGCGGAATTTCTACTTTGACCGGAAAACCAGCTGGCAGCTGCATTGTTATAAAGTCTTTCAGCTTGGACACATGTGGACTGGCCATGGTGGACATTAGATCGAGAATGGGCAGCACTTGCTCTTGCAATCGTATGGGATGCTCTTCTGCAAGCCAAAGATTCGCTTTGAAACGTTGAACTTTGGTGTTCAGATTCTTTGGCTTGCCGACATCACGACCTTGTAGATCGATCTCACCACTGAAATACTCCTCGGGCGTTATCAACTGTGGTGATTTGGGTGTACTTGCTCCAGAGGCACAGGCAGAAGAGCTACCATTACTACCAGGAAGTAGGGGAACTGCAGCAGACGCTGCGCCACCACCAACGGCAGCGGAAGGTGACAATCGTTCGCCATTTTCCACAGCAGGCGGGGACGTCTAAGAAAGTAAAATATTTCCAATTCGATGACATCATGATAATAGATCACTTTACTTACGTTCTCTGTGGGTGGCACATAATCCTCATCGGCTATGCCCAACAGACTATGCAATGGCGTGCGAGCTGTCTTATTTTTCAGCTGCTCCTCGGTGAGATGATCAGTACGGGTCTTTGTTATAAATTCCACATTGCTAGCCCCATACACTTTGCAGTTGTAACCATTAATTACTTCCGATTTCTCACTACGCCAGCCCCAAATCCCGGATTTATTGCGCTCAAAGCTTATCTTTTCCATCTCAATGTTATTGGTAATAACCGGAGCATTGAGGCGGGCCCGCACCGTGCCTATGGGCGGGGGAATGGCTACAATGTCGCCAATATCGCTGCTCATTTGCTCCACCATAACTTCATGGGTATCATGATCGATTTCAATCATTGTGGCAGTTTCTTCTACAAGGCAAGAAAATACAGAGTATTAGAGTAGATTTAATAAAAAAAATTTTTTAACGCACTTCCTCCCTTGAATATGTAGGAACGATTCCCTCGTTGCCAAGTGTTATTATCGAACCCCAACAGTGTCGTATCTATTCGTACATTGGCGCCACGCTTATACACTTTGTAAGTGTCACTGGGACACAGCCGGGACATTAGAGGCACCCATGAAGTGAATTCCCATTTCATTTCTATATAAAAGTCTGGTGCATCGAGCAAATGTTGTAATAGCTTGGGGACATGAGTCACCCTTTGGACATGTCGTTGCAAATCTCGCACCTCAATGATGGCAGTAAGTATATCCACATCGCCAGTGCATACAGCCTCCTGGACAACTAAAACGAAGGGAGACAAGATATAAATTTACTCCTTATATACCACCTCCTTTCAGACTTACCCGACCAACCCTCAAACTCATAGGTGGCATTGCACTTGGCTGCTAGAAGGCACTTGATGCATGGAAGATTCGCCAATCTCACGGCCAATAGAAGCGGCGTTCGTCCCCGCGGATCGATTTTTTCCTTATCAATCTACCGAACATAAAAACATTCCAATGATATCAACCGAATCAATAATATATACATATCAATATATATGTATTAGTTGCATTAGAAAAAATGACAACATTAGTCTAATTTAATTAGCGCCCAAACGTAGGCCACACCCACCCACCTCCCACTCTCATTCTCTCTTTATGTTTTTTTTTTTGTTTTACCTGTTCTTTTTGCAATTCCAGCTGTAGTTGCTCTACATTGCCATTCCATATCTCCCAATGCAGCGGATATTCTGCCTTTATCTCATCCAAACTCTTCATCCTATACCGACTATGTCGTCGTAAATCCCTAAATTTCTGAATAAACTAAACTAAAAATTCGCTTAAATTTCCTTTGACCAATAAATTATTCGATATTTCGATAAAAACAAACGGAACCGTGACTCATTCGCTCTTAATCACAATCACAAGGTAATTTACTCTGCAGTTTTAGAATTTATTAAGAAAACATTTCGTCGATCAACAATTTGTATATCATTTTCACGCAATTATGCTGAGGGGTTAAAATCTCTGATTAAGGGAAAGTTTTCTTTCCAGATTAAATATTTTTTAAACTCTCTGTGATTATAATTTATTGAATCCCAATTGACAAAATATTCAAACACCCAAAATGTTGGTTGGGTTCCTTTTTTGCCTGTTTCGTGATTTGGTCACAGTTACTCCATTCGATAGGCGATTGCGAAAAATGACAACATTGCCCAGCTGTTTTAACTAATCCAATAAAAGCGGTCGTAATTGCTCAAAATTTTTTTTATTAAAGTGGAACTGTAACAAATTTCGGGCGCTTCTCGCCTTCTGGAGACAGCATACTAAAGTACAGTTTGGAGCAAATGTTGTGGTAATTCAAAATTATGCTTATAAAATAGTCAGAAATCTTGTTGAATTGCGTAAACGAAAGTTCGTTAATTGTTTGTGTATTTGTGTATTGCGGTTGGAGGAGGGGTGGTGTTTGTGTGTGACTGAGAGCAGGTGTTGACGTCTCACATTACCGGCATTTCCAAAAATTTTCCATATTCTTTTTACATTTCTTTGTAAATGGTATATTATTCTATTTTTAATTTCATTTCAGGGTCATCATGCTGCAGCTGGACTTGGTTTAGAAAACGATAAAATTCCATAACAATTCGTATATATCTTTGGTACACAATTGATCGGACACCATCTACCTCCCCCCTCCCCTCCCATAATCAAACGAAAGGTGCGTTCAAGTTCAAGTTTACTTTGAGTGAAATATCTTCGTCCATTCATACTCAATTGCAATTCAAGTGGTTCTCCAAAGCCAACAAGTAATTGCAACAAAAAATAGTCGCTGAAAGGCTGCCCCAGGCCCCCAAGAGGCCCCTTTATATTTGTTGTTGTCAATCGTTGCGGTTGGACAAAGTTATTAGGGAGCATTAAAAACCACTCGAGGCATCCCATAAATTTTATCTGATTTATGTTACTTTGACCTCAAACATTTTTGTATAAATACACAAAAAAGGGCTTTAATGTGGGAGAAGAGCAGGTGTAGAATTAGTAACAACTAAAAGCCATTAATTATATATTATAAATGATTATGTACACACATGTATATTAGTTCTATATAGCCCTCAACTTTGTTTTAGTTTGTTTAGTTTATATTTATTATCAGCCCCCGAATCTTAAACAAATTAAGTCCAAAGTTTAGTTTGTCAACAAATCGTTAAAAGTATTAAATATTGATTAAAATCTAGAAAAACTAGAAATTTCGAAAAATAATTAAAAAGGAAATTTAACAAATTTTTATAATGGGATATGTTTTGTTTTTATACTACTTGGACTGAAATTGTTTGCCGTTTAGTCAGTGGATTAGTATAAGCCAATTTTCTGATTAGTCTATTAAATACTTTTGTTTATTTTAATAGTAAATTTTTACCTATCTATTAAAATTCACTTTAGAAAAGAAAAGAATGTTACTCAAAAATGTTGTAATAACTAAATTCTTGTTTAATATATTTATCAGCGCAGAAAAGATTTCAAATCTTTTATTTCTTTTGTAATTAATTAGCCTAAGATCTTAGGAGGAATAGCAGTTTCTCATATTTTTTTGGTTTTGTTTAACTTTAGATAGTCTAAAAATTAAATATATATATTTTCGGTAAGGGGCCGATTAAACATCCAGATTTTTGGTACCCCAAATTCAGTAATTTCCCAATGAAGACAAATGTCTTTTTTTGTTAGTAAAAGAATATTTCGGACTTGTACGACCATATAAAGTGCCGAAAAGAGTTCAAAATTATTCCAAATACTGCCATTTCGGAGGGTTTCCAGACCCTTAGGACTTCCCCTCCCTGGATTCGTTCTTTATATGGTAAATATTTTTCCACCAGTATATATTTAAATTCTTTCTATAACGATGCAATTTCAATGTTTTTAATTATATTTGGTATTTATACTATTCTTTAATAACTGAAGTGTACTTTGTAATCTGACGAATTGTGTTTTATATTAAACCGTCAACAGTCATGAAGGATACATTTTTCCACTGATCTGATAGAGCTCAACTTCAAAGTTTTGTCAATCTATACAAATCTATAAATAATGTTCAACATATACATATGTATATACATAGATATTTTGCTGAATTTTGAACTTATAAAACGATTTTCCGAACTTAAAAACCCAACCCCTCATAAACTATAGCCAATAGTTTTGATCCGTAAAAAATTAGTTCGTTATATGCAAATTCGATTGGTGTGGATAAATATTTTACGATAACTAATCAACTACTAGTAGGAACGGTAGTTATTTAACAGATATCTTATTTAATAAATATTTAGTTGTTCTTTAAGTTGTGTAGTTTTTTGTTTCTTGGGGGAAACATTTCATATATAAAGCTTTGGCCCTTTCAGCGATTATTTTTGTATTGGACTCTCTTCTTAACATTGTCTTCTATATACTCTATTCTGTTTTTGTTCACTCTTTGCAGTTATGCTCTTTGCACGTAGACGGCATTTCTTCAAGAGGTGAATTCTTCTGTATATTTTGTCCCCCCCTCCCCATCTACTAACCACATTAAATTATTTGCTTCATTTTTGTTGGCTTATGTAGAGATATACTTATATATATATATCTATATATTTGAACTGTACCCAAATCGTAGTAGTATTAGTAGTGTAGTTAGTTGTTGATCCGTGACTAATTCACGATCGTTTAGAGAGTTATTGATGGCGCTTTTTTTCATTCATTTCTCATTCCATACACACATATGTTTCCCCCCGCCATATATGTATCTCTCATTATCGTAATATTCGACACTTACTCATAACTACTATACATACATATACATCATTACACACCGCGGATCGCGCTTATCAGCAATAACAAATCGGGTACAAAGTATTTGTTTTTTTTTTTATTTTTAAATTTTGCTGGTTCATTACGAATTGGGTCTTTAGGCAGAACGGTCATATACATATATATATGTACATATATATTCATATATGTCTAAAATAATGTATAATTTTTCATATATTTTTTTTATCTAAAATAGTTTATCGGGGCCTTGCATGTGATAAAAACTTAAAAAAAAAAAAAATCAAGAAAACAATTACTACAAAAAAAGAATTCAAGAAAAATAATTATTTTGTTTATTTCTCTTCCCCCACAAATAAACGTCACGCGTCAGTTAATTGTGCTTAGTAAAAGAAAAAACTGCTTGTTTAACAAAAAAAAGAAAACTAAATCTGTAAAGGTTTTAACTCTCTCAGCTCAGCAAAATGTACGAGCTTCATAGTTGTTTAAATTTAGTATTCTATGCTACAATCATACCCGGAACAATCCTCATTAGTTGGCTAACTGGGCTGTAAGTATGTTTGACTTTAATTTTCCTTTTGATTCTCAAAATAATCCACTCAGCATTTGTAAGAATCACTTTGATCAGTCAATTTTGAGGCCTCTTGTTGATTAAAAAATGATTAAAAGAAGATTGGATAATGTCTTGGTAGTAAAGACTCCAATGATGAAAAGATTTAGCCATAAGCAACTCATCAAAAGAAGATATGGCTCCTTACAAAAAAAAGTCATATACGATCAGAAAACGAGTTCATTTATTAAGATCAGAAAGAGGATTCAATATGATCGGAAATTCCATAAAATGCTGCGTGGAAAGAGACATCACGTGACTTGACATGAACTTGATGTTGTTTGAATGAATGTATGAATGAGTTAAGCAGAGGAATCTGTTTCCATATGGCTTTTGGGCGCTATGGAAACCGATTGATATGTAACTACTTCCCCACTTCCCTCTTAATTTTTATGTTCCTCATCGTCATACGTCGCCGGTTAACAAGTTTTCTAACACAAATTACCATTACAACATTGTAGTTTCATTTGGTTTCATCTCTATCTCATTTTATTCCATGTATGCTCTCTGCTTGCTAAATATGATTAGAAATTTATATTTATTTGCTTGTAATAGTTGATAAAATTTTGTGTTTTCTTTCTCAGAGTTGGCCTGGCCACCTTGCAAGCGTCCTTGCTGGTATTCCTTTTGTTTTTCGTTCTACTACCGCTGATCTTTCGTTATTCGGTGACTTTACAACGTGGAATACTCTTTCTCACTTTCAGTAAGTCAATTAATCAAAATCAACATTATTTCGATAATCATTTTGTTCACTTTCCCATGTGTAGTCCGTTATCCCAAAGGACTTGATCTCACAAATCCTGCCAGCATAGGTCTATATGCCACGAGAAACTTTTATATAACAGTAAAGGATCATGATCAAGATGAGGATGGTGTGAGCATTGGTGTGTGGCATGTCTTGCCCAAGAATGCAGTGGGTCACTTTAAAACGGAACTACAAGTTGAGGCTGCCTTTGATATTGAACAGGCTGCAGCAGAGGATCAGCAGCAAACCTCAATTGAGACCTTCGACCATGACAGAGATTATAGCCATGAACTGAAAAAACTCAGTCCAGCTTTGCGTTCGGAATTTCCAGTGATATTGCCAGAGAATGAACAACTATTCTATGAGCGACTGTTACGAATGCCTGGAGGCACAGTGGTGCTCTATTTGCATGGCAATACGGCCACCCGAGGCAGTGGACATCGTTCTGAGGTGTATAAGTTGCTTCGCAATCTGAACTATCATGTCTTTTCGTTTGACTATCGAGGCTATGCTGATTCTGATCCCGTTTCACCCACCGAAGAGGGTGTTGTACGAGATGCTTTTATGGTCTATGAATATATAGCCAATATTACCTCGAATCCCATCATTATTTGGGGTCATTCACTGGGCACTGGAGTAGCCACACATTTGTGTGCTAAACTGGCGCATTTAAAGGAACGCGGTCCCCGGGGTGTGATCCTGGAGAGTCCATTCACCAATATACGCGATGAGATACGTATGCATCCATTTTCGCGACCATTTAAGCATTTGCCCTGGTTCGATTTCACCATTTCACGGCCCATGTATAGCAATAAATTGCGATTCGAGTCCGATATTCATGTACATGAATTTCCCCAACCCATTATGATCATCCATGCAGAGGATGATGTGGTAGTGCCTTTTAAATTGGGATATGAGCTCTATCGCATCGCACTCGACACGCGTCAGCGTTCGTGGGGACCAGTTGAATTCCATAGATTTGAGAGCAAACACAAGTACGGACACAAGTATTTATGCCGGGCACCTGAATTGCCCAGTTTGGTGCAACACTTTGTGGCAAATTATCGCGATGCCGTCTACTAGAAAGGACGAGAGTATTAGGCAACCATTCTATTATTTATTTATTAGTATGTGTACCATAAGGCAAGTAGTTTAATTTAGTTTTCTTTTTCTACCGCCACAGAACGTTCCAAAATTTTGACACCTTGTGAAAGGAAAATAAAATGAAGTCATTTGACGAATAATGAATGAACAATTATATTAAAAGAACATTTGCATTTTCACTACTTATTGTTAGTCCCTTATACAAGAGGCGATTTTATAAGATTGGATTTGAGTTTACCGCCAAAGTTAATTTTATCGACTACTCTATTTTATTATCGAGTTGTTATCGAACATTTTGCTATAAAATACCCTAACATGGAGAGTCTCTTTGTTCGCACTCGTTTTGTAAAGTTAGATGACTTAATTTGGAAATTTAAAGTGAATTATTTAATCTCAGATTCTCCAAAATAATAATAAAAACTTGATATTTGGTAGAGTAAATTATGTGAAAAGAAATCCATTTTTAATGTTTGTTGGGTTTGCCAGCAATAGGGAGTCGGATAAAAGTTAAGTTAGAGCTGGAAGTCCAGCGAAGAAAAAAGTCGATAGAATAATCGATTTATCGGATTTCCCAGCTCTATATATGCCATCTCTAGCAAATCTCGCAGTGTGTGTGTTTTTGTTTCTTCCGACGCGGACGCGATTTTTGTTGTTTCTTGCTCCCACCTAAAGAGAAAGAGAGTCACAAGGAAAAAAGTGAAAAAACGCCGACTTTGATTAAATTGTTGTTTCGCACAACAAATGAATTAAAAACGAGTGCAATCGAGTAAATAACGTTAAAAATTGCAACTAAAGTATCTTACTCCTACCCCTTTGTGCTTTTCCCCTAACACCGAAAAAAGAAAAAAAGGAAAAACATCCTCTCGCGAAAAGGGCGCATATACAGAGAAAAATTCTGTATGTGGATATGTGTGTTCTTCTCGTGTGTGTGTGTGTGTGTTTGTTGTGAGTGTGCGGCGATTTTTGTTGTTTAGTGGAAATAGTTAAACAAATATTAAGAAAATCGCTAACTAAACCGCAAGTGAAAGAAAAGGGGAAACAAAACAACAACAAAAATTTGTGTCTACTCCTGCAAAAAAAAGGAGGATTCGCCCGTGTGTGTGTTTTGTTTCTGTGTTTCCCTGTCAGTGTGTGAGTGTGTTTGTGTGTGAAAACACAGAAAAAAGGGATTGAAGGGAAAATCGGAATTAAGCAAAATGTTGTGGTAAGTTTTTCGCTATCTCTCTTGGTCTTTAATTTATAATTTGCAAGTTATTTTTCATTTATATTTTTCTTCGTATCTCCTTTTTGGGCTGCGGCTTCTTCTTCCTCTTCTTCAACACGCCCTTTTTTGCGCACATTGTTTGTCTCAGTGTGTGTGTGTGTGTGTGTGTCTTTGCTGTATGTGTGTGTGTGTTGGTGTAGACTGCAACTAAATTTATCAAATATTTAAATTAGTTTTGCAACATTTTATAATGCTGTCTCATTCGCACTTGCACATGCCGTTGGCCCTTTTAGTATTTGGTTCATCTTTAGGTAACAGCTGCTTCTATTCCATGACTTAAACCTGTTTTTACTTACTAAATTTCTCACTGTGTATATGTGTGTGTGTATGGCAGAAGGAGGGGGTGGCAAGGGAGTTGGGGAGAGTAGGAAGCCAGCTGCTTTAATTGTTGTTGTTGTGGTTCGTTTTGCTGCATCTTTGCCGCAAAAACAAAAACGGCAAAATCTCTTGCCAATTTTGGTTTGAGACACACACACACACAGAGATAGAGTGAGAGAGAGATATAGAAAGAGAGATAGATGGAGAGAGAGAGAGAGAGCAACTGCGCAGCCGAGTGCGGGTGGGGCTCGGGCCTCCTTTTTATGCCTCTGCTGCTCTTCCTCTTCCTCTTGCATGTTTTGTTTGAACTTTAATTTATGCCCAGCTTCATTTTCGCCCCGATTTTCCCCCTCCCCCACTTGGTATCTGCACACACACACACACAAACACACTTAAATGTCAATGCACCAAAAAGGCCCTGAAATGGCAGAGAGGAAGCCAAAGTCTATGACTCATTCTCTTTCTTTTATGCTTCATTGCTCGCAAGCAGAGAGAGGTAGAGACAAATACATAAACAAACAAAAACAAACAACAACAACAACTAGACGGACCAACAAAAAAAAAACCAGTTCAAAAATCAAAGTTTTTGCTAGCTGCACACAAATTTGCATCTGTTAACCATCCTCTTCTACCTACTCGATCATTCATTCACTTACTTCCCATCATCCCAATTTTCGTCTCCTTTAGTGCTTCACTTCCTTGTTCGTGGGCAAAACCAACCATCCCACCCATTCGAACACCCAAACACATGGCCAAAATGCAACATTTCGTAATTCTTTTATTAGAGATAGAGAGCAAAGGAAAGAAAGAAAGAAGGAAAAGCAAAGAATAGTGCAACAAAACATAGTTAAATTGTAGCACAAGTCACAAGCCGCCAATGGGTGTGACGACACAGTTATTTAAACACCGTTAGCCCAGTTTCAGCTGTACCCCTCCCCTCCGACACCCCGACAGCTGCAATTGGGGACGCGTCTTCCTCAGATAAGATAAATGTTAATAACAAAGCAAACCACATCAAAAACAAATAGGTTTAACGTGTTAAGACCACTCGAATACCCTGTAAAGAGCACGAAGGGGGGCAACTCTATTAGAAAGGGTTGCCAGATGGAAATGTCTAGGAATTTGGAAAGATTATCTATAATATTAACTCATAATTTTGGTAGAATTTTTAGTAATAACTCCCGATACCCCCTCAAGTGTCCGATGTGTTTCTCAAGTGTCCTTTACTAATTGCAGAGCAATGAATATTACAGTTAGCCCTCTAAAGGGTTGCCAGATCTGCATGAAGCGCACTTGTTCGAAATCAACTTTGCTTTGGATAACGTTATTTTAACCTAACAAGACGACCTCTTCAAGCAGAATTGCATTAAGTCACAGTATCACTTGGGCAACCCTATATAAGAGTTGCCACACTTAAGATTAGATCAAACGACAGTTAAAAGTGCCCCAATTGAAAGCCTTATTGGGCGTCTAAGATCTCTGACTCTATATCATTTTCACTCTGGATGACTTTTACCACTTATATTGAATGGGATAAAGTCTGAAAACTCTACCTAACTAGAGCTTCTGAGCTTAAATTTGTGACTAAAATTGGTTGAAGCAAACTGCATATCTCTTATTAAATTCAATATACCCAAAAGCAGCCCTATATAGTTTTGAGAGGGTATAAAATAACAACATACATATTTCTCCCCTTAGTTTCGACCTTTTTTTTCGGTTGTTTACATTGTGTATCTGTGTGTGTGTGTTTTTGTTTTAGTGGAAGTTTTTATGATGACTAAAAGCTTTCGACTGCAATTTCCAATGAAAGACAGAAAAACCGAAAACAAAAATCTGAATCATAAACTGGCTTCAGTTCACAACAACCAAAAAGATTTTGTGTCATAGCCAACATTTTTAGAGTATGCGAGCGAGACACAGAGATTAAGAGAATGGGAGGGGAAGAAACCATTGAACTCTGAACTCCAAACTGGCGAAGGCTGAAGCTAAAGTTAAACTCAAATATATGCCACCCACATGGATTGGAGCGATGCGCTGCGATGCCACAACAAATCTAATTAACATTTCCGCATGCCGCACGTCGAGTCGTCTGTCGAATGTCATTTTGTCCACTTCCTCCCACGCTGAACGCATCGTATGGTTCACGCAGCATCCATCCATTCCATTAAATCCCCTACAATCTGCTTTGTTCGAGCTGATTCAACATTGAGTTATTCAAATGCGGGCTAACCTCATGGGCTCTAGGAAGTACTTCGAAAACGAAACGAGCGAAGATGAAGAAAATAAAACTGCCAAATACCTTAATCTCAATAGATAGGAAATTGATATCTGATTTAAGAATAAAATCATGGGAAACAGTCAACGAAAAAAGTCAATGTACGCTGGGAAAGTTTTAGTTTTATTAACTGCTGGTAAAGCAAATTATATCGCTATTGATGTGAATGGATTGTTCCTATTAATTGTTAATATTTTCATCATACATGCTCTTGTAGTTCCCAAGATATCCTTTTCACTATATTTAGCTGATTGTCCTTCCACGTAAAGATTACAGATAAACGCCTAATAAAAAAACCTTAGTTTATGTTTTTTACTCCTCAGAGTTGGGGCCGGGACATGCCCAATAGAAGAAGCTTGTAGATATTTTCTTTCAGTGCATTTGGCTTTTGATTTGTGTGTGTGTGTGTGTGTGTGTGTGTGTGCGTGTGTATGTTTATACTACCGCTAGATTTCCTTTCAACTCTAGGCACCTGGTCTTGTAAGGAAATGCCACAATTTCTTCTTATGCCTAATGACTTTATTAAACCAACAACAACAACAACAGCAACATGCACAAATCAATTGCCATTTGCACATTTCAATTAAAAAAAAAAAAGTTTTCAGTTTATTTTTCTTGTTGTTGTTGTTGTGTTTTTCTCTTATTCTCAAACGTCACTTGCATAATTCATGATTCATTCAGAAAATAAAAACCGCTGGCAAATCGGATGTATGGAACGTGTTTCGCTTTACTTAATACTAAAGGTGGAGAAGGCAAAGAAGAAGAAGAAGGTGCTTTCCCCTTCCATTATCTACCCCTCCCCGAGTTTCTGCCCTCGTGCCTTTCTAGGCGCTAATTAATTTCTTTCAATTGCCAACGTTCTACGTTCTTGTTGATTAAATCATTAAATATTGTTTATAGTTTTTTGTGTTTTCATTCATTCATTGGAAACGAGGAAATGTTTTGTTGCTCTCTCCTGATATGAAATCAGGGAAGAACTTTTGCCAAAAGATAATTTTTTGTACTTTCTTATCAATTTCGAGCTGGAATTTTATCAAATTAACGATATGAAGCGAATATATATATTTGTTTCAGTCTTTGTCTTTTTGCCAGGGCTGCAAAATGCATTTTTTTTTTAAATGTATGATAAAAATGAGCTGATATATATTATGTATATTCGTATATAGTATAAAAACTGCATAGATAAGCATAAAATAAGAAATAAAAATTCGCTTAAGTGGGCAGCTTTTCAGGCGTTTTATTTCCATTGTCATTGTCTTGGAGGCCGCCCATCCGAACAGAAGAAGAACTTGGCTGTGTTTATATTGGAGAAGGGGGGGTGAATAGGGGGAGAGGTATTTGGCAAATGCAGAACAAACAAACAAAGAGATATACAGACATGCAGACTGACAAATATGGTCCAAAGACACACACACACACATGAAAATGAAAATGTGAAATTTGAGTTAGTTGAAATGAAACGATCTCTGAGCGGATGGCTGAGCAAATACACTGCAAGAAAAACAAGAATGACAAACAAAATTCGTATATTAATATGGAATTTAAGAAGAAAGAGTTGGTATATGGCATTATCGTGGATTACCTACACTTTTTTTTTTAACCAAATATTATTCACATTAGATGAGATGAGCTTTTTGTTTTAAAAGAATCAATATTATTTTTCACATGGTAGCTAAAAGGCCTTAGAACTACTGAAGCATTTCCCACCATATAAAGTATATATATTCTTGATCAACTCGTCTCGTCGAGTTCAAATGGCCATGTCCGTCCGTCCGTCCGTCTGGATCAACGCAAACTCCTCCTAGACCGTAAGAGCTACAGAGCTGAAATTTTGCATGTAGGCTTGTGTATACTGCAGGCGCTGTATATCTCGGATTCAGCCGGATCGGTTCACTATATCATAGTTCCTATACAAACCGCAAAGTCACGAACAGTGACTTTTCTTAATAACTTTATTGTTTTTCGAACTATTGTCGTGAAATTTAATATTGGTGAGTTTATTACACATATAAACGACTATGCCAAATTTGATCAAGATCGGGTGACTGTATCATATAGCTCCCATAGGAACGATAAGTCGAAAACAGTGACTTTGATCAATATCTTCGTTATTTCCTATGCTAAGATTGTAGGCCGTTCTTTCGGAAACATTAGCCTTTAAACGTTTTTCCACTTTGGCTATAGGTAAGGAAAGAGTTACCAAAAAAGTTGCAAGGGTATACAAACTTTGACTCGGTCAAAGTTAGCCCCGGCCCTCTGGTTTAATGATATTTTTCTCGCATTTTGCTAATATTGAACAATTTCTATTCGAAGATTGAACATAAAACCATTTACCCTTACTACATTTTAGTTGTAGTTATTTGAACTAGCAGTATTTGTTTTTTTTTTTTGCAAAAATATTTATTCAGTCTATTCTGAAATTGCACATTAAATATTTTTAACAACAATAATAGATTTATAAACTTCATGAGCTTCATTTGTTGTCTCAGCAAGCAACAAGTCAAACCAATGGCTTTAATATTATGTGAAATAGGCAAATCAATTTGAAAACTGTGAAGAAACTTAAAAATTGAAATCCCAAAATTAGTTGTATGAGTTTTCCTACTTATGAAAATGATTTTGGTCTTGCATTTCACTATAATGCTTACTTATGTATGTATGTATGTATGTATGTATATATGTAGTTATGTTTATATGCCCGACGTCTCGTCATACTTAACCAAGTTCGCCACATGTTGTTGGCCTGGTCTGCTGGGTGTGCTTGGTAATTGCTATGGCGTTTAACCATTTTTTACGGCCTAGATATTTAGCCAGCAAACAAAAACACACGAACCCAGTTAGTGGTAGTTCTGTTTCTTTCCACTAGTTAACGCTCTAACGCTCCCCGACAGCGGCAAAGAAGGAGCTCCAAAAAGATGAAGAAGGAGATGGAGATGCCAATGGTCGAGATTCAGTTCCAGTTTAATTAAAATGAAATTATGTTGTCTGCGGCTAATTTACAATTTATTTAAAAGTAGTTTTCCCTTCCCGATTTCCACATTTGAATTATTCCAAGAATATATTTATTTTTACCATAAACATCAAAAGTTTTAAATATATTTTTAGCTTTAAAATTTGTTTTCTTTATATTTTTCTTAAGAAACTTTATGTTGGTATTTTTGTTATTGTTGCTTTCAAGGTAAATTACGATGTGAAAATTGATCGTGAAAATGTGCAAAAAATAAAAACAAAATGCCATAAGACCAAAGTGCGCAAAAAACAAAAACGAGAATCATTTCGAAGGTCAAAATTAATGAAAAAACAATTTGTTCCATAGCTTCTCAACATTGACATGGATAATCATATAAATTTTTGTTACAAAATATTGTTTCCCTTTAAACGGGAAACAATGGCGACATTGCTGATTAAACTAAATAGTATTTTAAGTATATATATCTACATACAAATGTGAACATTTATTTCCATTGGGGAATTGCATCACTAGTAGAATGTCTGGAAAGTCAATCGACGAGAAGTTGCGTTCTCTCCTCGGCGCACTTTGCTTAAAATGGCATGGCCAAGCACTTGAAGTGCTTCCGGTGGGTTGAAGTTTCAAATTGTGTGGCTAAGGATAGGAGGTGGGAGAATTTCTCATTGTATTTGTTTTGTTGCCAGTTACTAAAAGCTTATAGAAGTTTATTTTATAGAGAGAAACACAGGAAGATAGAGGGAAAGAAAGAGAGAAAGAGCGAGAGGCGGGGAGAGACAGAACTGCAGTCTTGACTTTTGGCCAGCAGGTGGCGTTGCATAAATATTGTTTGGGCCTCCACCGTAACTTGAACTTTATTGAGATACCCTATGTTTTAAGGGTATATGGGTTGTCTACACTGCATAATGAAAAGTTATTTTGTTATAAAGTCCAAATAATATACTATTTTCTTGTGATTTCAATGTAAAAGACAAGCCAAAACCTTTGATGTATGTGGATCAAAATTTGTTTTAAAAAAAGAAAAAGGGAGAAGGTGAATGGATTCTGCAGAAAAGGATGTTATAAAATTAGTCAAATGTTTGTAATGTAGAGCACAAGACGCTTCAAACCCTAATAATATGTATATACATTTGTATATTCTTGATCACTCGATATATCTGTGTCCTTTTGTGCACATTAAATTCTTGTCTAGAATTTGAAAGCCATTGGAATGAATTTTTGTAATTCATCCTTTTAAATCTAAGTAAACGGAGATACATGTATTAGTTTGTGAAGCGATCTAAGGATGTGTTCTTATAAAACTTAAAGTAAGAAATACGTTGAAATGTTGCTCTCGACTTACTGGAACTGTATATTTTTCATATAGGCTGTGATTCCGACCATCCCGTCTCTGTAATAGGGCAATGTTTAATCCAAAACTTAAAGGGAAAATTTTGAAAAATTGAATTATTGAACAAGAAAACTTATTGAAAGTAATAAAAGTTTAAACAGTCCTCTCACTTCAAGGATATACGATATTCAGCACGGAGAAAGATATCTTGTTTGAAATGTTTACATAAAATCACTCCTAGTGAATAATCTAAAACTTCGACAGCAGAGTCTTACAAATGATCTGTTAAACGAATAACCTAACCTTACTAGTCATGCATAATTTGCTCATAATTGCGTGAGTGTTTTGATTCTTAGTTAATTTATTTGGAGTGCAACTTAACGACTAAGAACTTAAATGTGTAGAAGCAAAATTGTCATTTAATAGATTTCTCAAGGATAATTTGCCAGTCAAACAGTCACTTCGTTGTGCATTGATATTTAAAGATACGTTGACTAAGTCTTCAAGGGAAACTGAATCATTATTGATTCATTGATTAAACGAATCACTCGAATTATATATTTTTATATGAAAAACATTCCCAAATTATCTTATGAATCAGTTTAAAGAGGTAACTGATTCACATTCAATTAGATCAAGATCTCAAAAACAATTGTTTAATTTTCAAATGGACCTTTTACGATTTTTAGAGTGATTTTTGGGAACTAAAATTAATTGCTTAAGGTATTAAAAATCAGTCTAAGTTCGATGTGAATTCTATAATTACCTTTTAGAAAATTTACAGGGTATGATTCATTGACATATTGTCAAAAAAAAAAGAAATAAGTTTCTAGTTTTGTTATTGTTGTTGTTTTTCAATCTTTCTATTGTTATATGTTGCTCAATTGCCCTGACTTTGTTTTCACCCCCGCCCGCCCTTTAAAACTGACGTCTACTCTGCATGTTGCTTTTCCCCATTTCAGATTATCATGCTCGTATGTTTTATGATGTGTTCTTCTGCTCTTTCTCCTCCTCCTCCTCCACGACTTTGTCGTCGTCGTCGTCGTCACTTGAACTCTGTTTATGTATATGGATTATATAGAGGTTTTGAACTCCACAATTCATTGTGTGACAGTGTTATAATTTAATAGAGCTACGCTTTTGTGGCCTTCCTTTTTTATTATTATTATCACTCTGTGTGTGTCTCCCTCACTCCCTCTCTGTGTGTGTGTGTGTGTCTATGTGTGGGTTGAAAAATTAAAACATTATTTAATAATTATCGAAAAGAGAGAAAATGAAAAGATTTCTTGGCCCCCAATTTGACCCCAAAATGAAAAATTTACGCTTTGTCTGAGTCTCAAGTCAAGCAAAACCAAACAAAAAATTACCAGATAATGTCTCGCCCCCTCCCCTCACCACTACCCAGAAATATCCGCTATTAAATAGAGCGAAGATTGTTGTTTGGATGGAAATGATTAAGGCGGAGTAAAGCGCTAGACACACCCACAATCGAAAGTCAGTACAAAATGATTGCAAAAACTAAAAGAAATATTGAAGAAGAAGCCATCAAGATGATAGAGTAAAGATGATGCTGGTTGACTGACTCCGTTTTCTGTTCTCCGATATGCCTGGGAAGAATAGATTTTTCGAACCAAAGATCGATTATCCAAGCCAAATCAATCAGCAAGAGTCTTTCTTTGGGTAGTTCTCTTTTCGGCAACTTCTCCTTTGAAGTAATGAAATGTCGACCCAAATACGTTTTGCCAAATTAAAGCAATATAATAAAGGAAAAACATATGTGCACAAAAGTCGGACAGACAGTCCAGGCCCAGTTAAAAAAAAAAACTTATGACAATAGCCAGGCTTGGCCCAAAAAACCAGTTCTACAACTTATAAAGCAAACCGGGCTTTTAGCCTGTGGCCAAATGAAAAAAATTACCGCATAAAAGCCAAGTGCCAAGAAGATAAATGAAGAAGCCAAGTGAGAGACAAAATAGAGACTGAAACTGAAGGAGCAGTAGAGCAGGGCATATCTTAATGAGTTGGAAACACACACACACTCATTTTCCCTACCAAAGTGCAATTGCAGAAGAACAACAAAAAAACCAAGTTTATTTTGGGGTTTTCCCACCACATGACAAATCGTATAAAAGTCACGCAAGAAATGAATAAAAGGAGCTGAATCCTGACATCATCCTTGCACAGTGACTCATTTAATGAAGCTATCCATGAAAAATCTTAACAATCAATTGCGTATTAGCTTGAAACTCAAACAAAGGAAATATTTTGAAATATAAACAACCTATAACGACTTTTTTTTTAATAAGAAGTGCTGGTTTTTTGATTGAAATACAAAATGTTTTTAATCAAATTCTATTACAATTTAATTTTGGATACAAATTTCTTAAGAACTTAATCAAAATATAAAAAAAATGCAGCTTTACCACAATTTGATCTAGATTTAATCAAAATTTTTTTATAAAAGGATATGGTTTGGCTCAAAAAGAATCAAAAAGTGAAGGTTCTGTTTCCGTTTCCGAGTTGATTTCAGCATTTCAAGTGAAATCGATTTCGTTTTCAAAGCTAAGTTTGGAAGCTATGTATGCTTAGAGGGTTGTCAAACTTCATAATTTACTAGATATATGTAAGTCTGGTTTTGAGTGCAAATCCCGACAAAACCAATTCAGATTTCATTTTTGAATGGTTTTCAAACTATTTTGATTCTAGTTACGGAAAATGAATTTATTTTCTTGACATTTATTTGTAGTTTATTGTCAACCATAAAAAGGGCCATAACGATTTGGATTGAAAACGTTCGAATTATTTTATTAACACTTTAAATTGTTCTGAAGATAGAACAGATTAAAAGAAATTATTTTGACAAACATTTATAACAAAATTTGCAATTACTTTTTGCAATTTCCACTGACTCAAAGGCAAATGATTTGAAACTGAATAAAAAATCTTAGGTCCGATTTTGACAAAAAGAAAAATCGGAATCCCAAACGAGAACAAGGCCTGTTTATTTGGTTTTGGAGTGTTTAAATATCCATTTGGTTCCCTTATATTTATAAAGCCAAGTCTTATTACTTATTTAATAAAAAAAAAACAACTTTTTTTCATGCGATTAAATTATAAGACTTTAAAACTCCTTTTTTTTTGTGAGCTAATAAAGTCTATATAAGTTCTATCTGATCTTGATAAATTCTATAGAAATGTAAATATATCTTTAACTATCAAACCACTGTGTTACGACATCGTCAACATCATCGTCATTATTGTTAGAAATGAGAATTCCTAGAAATTCAATCGAAAACGTGTCCTCCACCAAGAACTCAAACGTTAAGCCTGGCGGGGCAGGCGTTTCATTCGTTCCATGTTTGTTGTCCTCCATTGGCTATTTGGGTTCAGTTTGGCGAAATTGTAAACTTTGCAGCGAACTCCGTATATTACTTCCACCACCCCAGACAAAAGGATATGGGATACAGGACACAGGACTCAGGGGACTACTGACAAACAACAATGCCACCCCACACACACACAAAAAAAAAAGTCTGAGTGTAAGCGGGAAATATTCATTCCCTGGACATTGTTAGGGGTAGTTCAGACAGGTCAACCTCCCCCTAGTATCAGCTCTAGTTCCTTTTCCTGTTTTGAGTGCGAAATATTTCACTTGTTTTTTTGTTATTGGAATTTTTAATTGCCCAAAGACCATTTTCATGTAAGGGATGATCCTGTGAAGTGAAGCCACATATGCCTGAAATTAACTCGTAAAATGTTATCCTATTAACAAACACACACGACAAAAAAAAGAAAGAAGAAATAAATGCAATTAACAATGACTTAACCCAAGATTAAATCCCAAACCCCATCATCTATGACTTCCGTTTCCGCTTGAAAGGAGGAAAATGCGTGCCAAAAACTATGACGCAAGCAAAATGGAAGGCACTCTAGCAACCTCTTGGCTCCAACCAACCCACAACTAGGTCAACATTCTTACGCGGCAACGACACAAAAAAAATTTCCTCATATTCTCGTATAAAATTTTTTTCTTATATATATATATTTTTTTTTGCATAGCAGCGGCTGCTGCGGGGTGTGGCTGGTTAGTTGGTTTACCTAGATCTCTTCTCTAGAGCTTCTCGGCTGACCTGATTCCGTTTTGCCATTTGTCATTTAAATGGTGGCTTTTTGTATTATGAATTGGCTTTTGTGTTCTTCTGAAATGAAAGAAAAAGTTAGAACAGAAGCTAAACCCAAACCCCTTCTAACCAATTCCGTGCCGGAGGTTTTCATTATTAATTCATTGTTTGAGCTTTCACTGATAGTTAATTGCTGTGCCATTTTGTTTGTTGCCGTCTGCTTTTGTTGTCTAGTATAAGTTTTCAAGGTTCACAATTTATCATTGATTTATTGAGTTGAAAGAAATTTCTGGAGAACATTCACCAGAATATGAAATACGAAAGTATCAATAAACGTATTAAGTTTGCCAAGTTGGTTATAAAGTAGGGCTGGAGGTCATCTTGGCACCATGGGGTGTTTGATTTGAATACTATGCAATGATATTTGGCCAAGAAATTGGGAATTTCGAGAAGTTTAAAAGTGATCTTTGATATTAAGTTAGATTAGGTTATGTAGAGCCTTTCGTCAAAGTGTTTGATCTGGTCCTGCTTTCAGATGACATGTTTTGCCAAAGGCCAATAAGTTACTGAGAGTTAATTTCGGCTGTTTCAAAATATGGTCAACTAGGTATCTATGCCCAGCAGCTGGCAAGTTTGGAACACATCCTTTTTGAGGGATTGCTATTGAAAGATGCTTAAGTGGCCTTAATCTTAAAGATTCTTTTGATAAATTTCACAGGAACACTTTAATATAATGCGGTAGATGTTTATAATAAGGTATATCGATTTTTGAATCTTTTACATTTAAGTCCCCTAAGTCCCATTAATGCACGATTAATGTATATTGAAGGTAATGTAAACATCAATACCTAATTTATAGTTGTTTTGAGAAGTTGATAAAATTTATCGACCTAACGTAATCTTTGACATTAGGTTACATTATTTAGGACCAAAGGTTTCGACAATTTTCGGAAAAAATTAAAAAATTTAGAACTTTTAACAGTTTTAATGTTTAAAGTAGGGTTTCTTTGGGAAGGTAATTTTATTTTTAGTTATCGCGGGCTTAAGGAAAGTCTTATTTCTTTTCAAAAAGATCTTAAATTCATCCCAACAAAGAATTTTCGCCTTTGCTATCGAAATATCGGAAAAAAATAATCGGCTATGGATTATTTAGGCATTCGATATTTTTCTACCACTTTTTTAACCACACACCATGTAGATTTCCGTAAATACTCGTATTTGTGTGTGCCAAGTCATAAACTTTAAAGGTTTATTGACCTTAAAAAGGTCCGGATAAGCCTTGGCATACAGATATAAAGAAGGGTAGGGTAAGTCAACCGGGTGAGATAACTTGGCCAGCTTCCACCAACATCAATTGGCGCCTCATTACGCAGAATGCTATATAAAAATATATATATGTTTGTGTGTGTTTGTGTGTGTCTCACTCAGTGGGCAAACATTGGCCAGTCAACCAACCAGCCAGACAACGTCAAAATAAGGCAATATCAATTCATATCCATTCAAACAGAAAAAGGACAGACTTACACGTAAAGGAAATTGGCAAACATTTAAGGGAGATGGGGGGATGGAGAGAAGGGCAAAGGGAAATGTTTGATTTGATATCAAAATGTAGGTATCTTTAAGATACGTGTGTAACTACCTGGCACGCACACTTAGATAGGTAAAAGGCACGTGTGCCTGCCCTTTCCCTCTAGTTGCTCGTTATAAATGATTTATCTTAATGGAATTTTCTCTTCTTTTTTCTTATTGCAGATCTCATAATTGTATTAAACAGCAGAAGAGCGGTTTTTAAACACAACCTATCCCTCCAGACGACAGCAGACAGAAGGAGTACCACACCAAATAAAACAAAAATAAACCAGAAGCAAGAATCAGAAATCAAGAGCAACAATTACAATAAAAATAATAACAAAATATGACGTAAGTTTTCACATATTGTATCTAAGAAAGAGCAAATTCTGTTGTCAGTATGACAATCAATAGGAGAAAATTATCATTGATTCGTGAAGGACATTTCAATTATTGACACTGACGACTTTGACTTTCATTCATGCAAATTGAGTTCAATTCACACTCACAAAAGAGAAAAATATAAAGAGGGAGATAGAGTGTGGGTAGAAGAAAGACTTTTACCTAGTCGTGTTGGTCCCCCAAGTGTTTTTATAGGTCATACTCATTACCAGAATTTATGTTAATACATCACTTTTTTTTTTGCCTCGCTAGGGAAGGGCCTCTACATTATTTTGTCGCTTTTATTAATCCCCCATAATTTGTTTACCCTCAATGTTGGGGTGTGGCCATTGCCCCTAATGGGGGGATGGGCGCTCTCTCTCTCTCTGTCTATCTCTGACTTCTACCCCAAGTAAGGGCGGTGGTTTTTAGGGCTTTATAACTGATTCATAAGCAAAAACGCAGCCAAGTTTGCGTTTTATAATATTTTATTTTATTATACCCTGCATTCATAGGGGCGAAAAAGTGTATATTGGGTCATCAGAAACATTTATGACGCCATAAACCATACACATGTACTTTTATTTGAAATTGATAGTTGCATAGGGGACATCATTATATTGGAACCGCACTTTGGGACTCAAATGCGATTACGATAAGACAGATTGAGTCTCAGTTTTGCCTCCTTTTACTTTAAATGTAATTTACTCTCATAATCCATTAAACAACTTCTATAAAATCACTAAATTTCTTAAAAATATCTTTTTTTGAAAGCACTTCGCTGAAAAGTTAGCCAATAGGTATGATAAAATGCTCCTAAAAGGGTATTAAGAGCAAGGAACCGGCTTTACTTTACTCCATAAACTCCATAAACACTTTAGCCTTCCAGATTTGCCAAAATGTGATAAACTCTCGAAATATTTAAAGGATAATGTGTAAATTTAAGCCACAGAATTTAATAATCCGTATCTACCAATCCTTTAAATTTCTTTAAAATCGGCTCTGAAATAACCGAGTTATACATAGAAATCTCCGGCACTACGGCCAATATTTGGTGGATAGATCCACTAAAGGGCTGATGAGAATGAGCGAAATAGCATGCGTAGCGAAATTTCAAGAAAATAAATTGTATCCTGATTTTATATTAACTTGTCCTCTTTCTGATAGGTATATTTAAGTCGTTGTCATCTGATGATTCTTCTTTCTGTTTTTGGGTGTGTCGATGTTGTCGTTTTCAACGTTTTGGGTATAATGTCTCTAAGGAAATCCGGTGCTAGCTTTAAATTTGTGTTTTGCGCCCTCTCCCATTTTCATTCGCTCCCTACTTCTTCTTTTTGCATTTTAGGGGGCTTTTGGGCCATTTTGGTTGCTTCTTGTAGTTTCAATTACGCCGCTCGATGGGTAACATTTGTTCAATAGATAGCGGAACAGCGGCTGATCAACAACTAACAGTGATGTGAGGGTGAGGGGCGGCAAGTTGGCGCCACAATTGAAAATTAATAATTTAATTGATTTGAAGTGCTTCTTTTTTTTGTTGGGGCTAAACTCTTTTTATCAAAGTGCATTAATCAGAAAACAAAAAAAAAACAAAATGAAAACGGGAAAAATAAGAAAATTTCTAGACTTCTAAAGTCTGAGTAGGTTGGTTTTAATCAGAAAGAATTCCTCATAGTCATCTCAAGTCAAACAAATGGCACTTCAATTAAGTGCACATCACCTGCATTGTGACCTATTTAATATATAACTGAAAGAAGGAAGAAAGAATAAGGTTGGTCTTTGCCTTCTCTTTTGGTTGGAATAAATTTCCGCCTAACAAGCCGGATGGATGTTGCAAACAACTAACAAAACTCGAGTTGAATGACTCCAGCAGGAAGGAAAGAAGCTGCTGTCATCGATGGATGTCCTCATAGACAATCTCCTTTTTAGATTGCTTGTCATGTTTAACGTGAAATATATTGATTTGTGGTTCTCTTTCTCCTCCTTCTACCCATGGTTGATTTAATTTTCTACCTATTTTTGTTTGTTTTTGTTTTTGCTGTTGTCGCCTGGCGGGTTTAAATAGTTGCCAAATCATTTGTGGACCAACCCATTCTGACAAAGCCATTAAAGCCAGCCGGCCTCAGATCAGATATAAATGTATATGTATATATATGTGTATCTCTTTGGTATGATTTAACAATAGACCATAACAATGTTAATTGGAAATGTACGTTTAGGAATTGTACAACAAGAACAAGAACAAGAGATTAATATGGACAAAAAAAAAAAAACCAACCTCAACTGATATTGCCACAAGCCGCACTCTACAACAACAAACCACATCTCTTTCCCTCGTGTTGTCTGTCGGCCCATAGAGCTCAAAGGAACAGTTGAAGAAATACTTGTAAAGTAGTAGTAACTCGAGGGGAAATATAAATTATTGAGCTCGTTTCTTAAGTAATTATCGCACACAGAGTGACTGACTGTCTGTTTGTCTGTCCGACTGAGTGCCGTAGTAACGATTCAAAGTGACTGGATGGAGTCTAGAGATTGCCCCGCAGCTTAAACCTAAAGAGCGCGCTTTTTAATTGCCCCCCCAACGAACGTTTAAGTTTAAGCCATGGGAAATCCAGTCTCTACTTCTTGTTCCACTTATTCGATTCTTCATGGCATGTCTTCTTTTACCTGCTTGTTGTCTGTCTGTCTGATAGAAGGTAGAAAAATTCTCATCACAACTCATCGTTTCGTTTTCTCATTATTTTATTGACTTTGAAGTGTAATTATTTGCCTTTTAGACCAGAATCAAGAGACTCAAAGAGAGAGTTTTTTATTCTCCATTGCGATGTTGCTCTCCCAAGCGGCTTCTCTCTCTCTCTCTCTCTGTGTTGAGACTTCGGCTTTACTATAGACTCGGCTTGAGATCGTTGATGCTTAAGTCAAGATTGCCTTTTCAGTCTCAATTGGGTAACGAAATTGATCAGACGCGGTCGCGCTTAAGCTGAAATAGAGAGTTGAAGAATCTCAAGATCTACAACAACATTTCGATTGTGTGTGGGATCACGCGTGTGTTTGTGTGTGTGTGTGTGCCGCCTCTGCAAATATTGGCCAACAGTTAATGGCCATGAAGAAACTCTATTCAAAGACATCGTTTACGAGCAAAAAATCCAATGCATCCGTTGCTGTTCAATCAAAACCCATACTGGCCTATCATCAGGCAGGAGCAGGAGCAGCAGCATCGGTGGTTAGCCCTTGTGAATTTCAAGCAAATGCTCTTCCCCCCGGTGTGGAGCTAATCAAACGCAGTCAAAGTATGCATCATCGTGTGACACCTGCTGCCGCTGCTGCTGCTGCTATTCAAAACAAACAAGCGGCTACGGATTATTATAGCCTTGAGGAGTTGCAGGAATTGGATTTATTGGACTATCGTCATCCCATGTATCATCATTATCAGCAACAGCAACAGGAATTGCTATTGAGACAACGTTCTGCCTATCATGAGCATGAACAGTTGGTATTGCAATTGCCTATGGCCAGTCGTCAGTCGACATCGCCCACCACCCAAACAATGCCCATCTATGAGGCACCACCTCTACACAGTCGCCATTCATCGGTCAATGATCAGCCGCCGCCGTTGTATGTATCATCTATGTCTGGTTCATTGAACACTAGACATGTGGCTACTTCTGCTACTCCTCCAACATCATCATCATCATCTTCATTATCAACACCATCATCATCGATAGTTACTACTGTCTCCTACGCTTCCTCTACTAACCCAACACCAACATCAACTACTACTACTACTACTTCCATTACTTCTTCGGCTTTATTTTCCACTCTACGCAAGTGCGTTTCCCCTTCACCGCCAGCAACTACTAATACCGCCCCACCATCTGATACTTTATCCCATAACCCCTCGAGACTTGCCTGTTCCATGTCGTTCTCAATTAGAACAGCACCAACAAAAATACATCAGCAACATCAAAATCATCAACAGCATCAGCAACATCTCTATAGCAACATAAATCATTATCTACAACACACACAACAACAACAACAACAGCAACAACAACAACGCATCAACATCAACAATTCCCCATCACAACACCAACAACCACGTCGACATAATTCGGTCAAAGATAAATTCATTGGGGGCATTACAACAATTTTTGCGTATGTTTTCCATTACAAAACGAAAAATTACAACCCTCTCTCTCTGTCTTTTTTCCAACCTTTTGAACTCTCTTCTCTATACAAAACGTCCTTGATTTGTTTCGATTACATCTCAGATAAACGTGATCTCATCTTTACGCACGTTTCTTTTGACTCTTGCGAAAATTGCAGCATCAATTTGTATTCGATATTCGGAATTCAAATTAGAATCGCCCATTTGATCGATGCTCGCTCGCTCAATAACAATTATAATTTAACGCCAATTAGGAGAGAGAGAAGACGAAGAAAGAAAAATAAAAGTTTCTTCTTCTCATGCTTTTTAGTTTGTATTTTAACGCACGACTGCATCTCGCATTGAGCCCAACCATGAAAGATTTCACCTGTATGCCATTCACATTAGGATCAAGAAAAAAAAACCTAATACTAAATGAATTGCACGTTATTATTTCTTTCTTCATTACCCAGCCACATGCGCTCATTTGTTTATCTCCCCCCACCCAAAAAAAAAAAGACGAAAAAAAAACAAACTTTAATTTTCTATGATTACTAGGTTTTCCACCCTGCCGAATCTGAATGAACTGTAACCAAAAATAAAATCAAATGACTTGGTGTGGGCATCGACTTTTAGATACCCTGCAGTGAATAAGGAGCTTTCCATTTGTTCAACTGCTAAAGACTGTTAACTTGCTTATTCAGTGGAGTTTATGAACTCAAAGACTTATAACAGAATGTCACTTTACTCTCTTCCTAAGCGCTCCTAGCGGACAGTTTGTAAATTTTCTCTAAAAAGCAATTTTACGTGCAATTTTCGATTTTGTTTATTTTCTATTATGAAATTCGGGATAAAAGCAGATGTCTGCTGTCAAAATTGGAATCGTCTACTTGAGATAGTCCGGATTTTATTAAAATTAGAAAACTTAAATAAGAACAAATGGAAATTTTTGGAAGGACAAACAAAAATCATCGAATTATATTCATAGATTTTTCTTGAAGTTCCTAAACTTAATTCAGTTGATTTTGCTTACTCAGCTTGCAAAATCATAGTTATTTATATCTTAATGCATGACAAATCACTTGATTTATCCAGTGGCGCATCCTCGGAGTAAGAAATTTGTTCATTTTTTAGCAGATTTGTTCAATGTCCTATCTTTGAAAGAAGTGAAGGAAATTTGTTCACCAAAGTACTATATTTACCGTTTAAACGATATTTTAGCAGTTTATCTTTCTACTTGTAAAATGAGCAATTTCCTCCCCACTGCTTTTAACATGAGTTTTCTTTGTGCTATATATCCCCTCAAAAGTCCAAAAAGTCGACCTTATTATCAGAATCGAAAGAAACAACATTGCAAATTCTATGGCCATTTCTGGTTTCGAATATTGTTTTTAATTCCTTTATCACTAGGTTTCCTGCTTCTCTTTTTGACCATTTTGAACTATTTTTATATTCGAAAGAGGACTCTAAAAAGGATTGCTTCATTGTTTGCGCCATTATTTTTGTGAGAAACTGTATTTATGCTTATTTGATATTCGTGTTACCTCAAAATATAAGTTTTTAAGTGGTTACTTGACTGGCATATGGTTAAACTAATGGCCTAAGCCCCCTTTTTGGCGTTCATACTCGAAAAAACTGCGGAAGTAAATCGAACAATCACGGGCATGGCACTATATTGATCTACCTACATGCCAAATAAAGCCAACCTCTCTTAATCTCCCGAAATCTCAAAATAGACGAGCAACCTTTGATCGGAACTGCATCCTTTTTCCCACTTACTCATTTCTCGGCGTCTATAATACACCCCATATTTGTTGTAGCCTAATAATTGCAGGGTATAATAACAACAGAAAATCCAAAACTTCACTTTCGTTCCACGAATTTACAATACAGAAATTCGTATTGAACACACACCGGAGCTGGAGTACAGAGAGCAGACAATTGTTATAGCTAGTTATATAAGGCTCTGCTAGACAGGCAGAAACACACACAGCTGTGTGGCGGTTCGACAACAACTCGCTGGGGAACCAACAACCACCAGCCAACAGCCCGTTCAGATTAAGATTCAGATCTCTCAGTCGAGTCAGAGTCAGTCCAGTCCAATCGTCTGTCTCTCGGTCTGTCTGATGTTGGTCTCCATTTAAGTGCAAAACTACTCAACTTTTGGCTAGGCTAGGCCAACTCGTCGTCGTCGTCGACCAGAATTCTGCAACTCGTTTTGCTGCTGCGGCTGCTGCTGTTGGCGGCTTTTGCTGTCATTATCTTTTGCCCAAGTAACATACAACTCGAAGCTATGATCAGCAAAAAACAAAGTAAATACAAAAAGCGAGAGAGAGAGAAAGAGAGAGAGAAAAAAAGGCAGTCAAGAAGTCGTCATCGTCATATAGCCTTTTGCATTTTTCCATTGAAGGCGTTCATCTGTGTGTCTGTCTGTCGTAGCCTTTAATTGTCAACGCGCAGATGATGAAAAAAAAAAATGTTAAAGGTTGCTGCACATATTAGAACTTTCATTAGAATCATTTAATCGGTTCGTTCTGACTCGGACTTGGGCTGACTGACTGTGTGAGACTTGAGACAACTGCATGACAGGTGCGCGCAATTTTCTCAGGCAAACAAAGAAATGCATTGCACTTCCTGTCGAGAGACTACGTCACACTTGGAGTCAATCGTGTGACTGTAACTTTGTCTTGCTCTATACCAAAGGGTTCTTTGAAAGTTCTAACGATCTAATAATTTGTTGTTTCTTTGTCACATTCTTTTTTTTTTTATTTTTTTTGTGTTGCCGTTTCCAATGTAGTTCAAGAGCAAGTCAAAGATATGTGTATAATTTACATATATATTTTTTACAATTTACCACAGACTTGATTATGTCTGTTTTTGGCCCTGAATGAGTTAAGAGCGTTTTTTCGAACCAGTTTCTATTTCCACTTACATACACAAACATATATGGATGATTTCCTTCTCAGCTGTTTGGCGTTCTGGCATTCTTAATTCTGTAATACTGTCCAGGAAATGAATCTTTACATTTACATTAGATAAAACCAGAACGGATAAATTCAAGAACAATTTTTTTATTTTTATTATGAATCATAAACATTTTTTATACAATTTCAGCTTGTAATTATCAAGCATTTTGCGTTTTAGAAATTTTTTTTAGCAGTTGTGTTCATGCTTTGTTATTGTAATCTCTACTTGTGATCCCCAACTGGTTCAGGCTTGAAACAACATGATAAATCATTGCACAATTTGACTCGAAGTCTGGATAATCAATAATTTCTTGAAATTGTATGAAATATTTGCATTTATATTTTTTCAAACTCTAAATGTATTTAATGAGGCATATTTTAATCTTTAATTTACTGCCTTAATAAACTTGTGAACAACAAGCATGAAATATTATAACCTTATGGCCATTTGTTTGTGATATAGTTATATAGTTCATGCTAAGCATGAGTCAGGGTTTAATACAAGTGTTAGAGAGCTTGAAGGGCTTGTTCGTGAAATAAAAGTGACGCATTAACTGAAAGGGTCACGATCGCAATTCCAAAAAATGGTCATAAAATATAAGTTTGTAAGTGGAGCTGGCCACAAGCAACAAATCTGTGTTAAATTCCAAAAAACAGGGCAAACCTATGGAAAGTGGAACCATTTTTTGCATAGTGTCCTGGCTTGATTCTGCTTTCCTTGGCCTACAAGCAGAAAGATTTGTAGGTAATGATTTCCTTTAACTCGAAATGGTGTAGATTTTTCGATATATTGAACTTGAATATCCAAGTTTGGGTAGTTTAAGAGATTAACTGTCCTACTTGGGGGAGGAAATCTGTCTTATGTTCTATAGATTCTATATAGTGAACAGGAAAACTTGCAGCTCATCATGAAGGTATCTAGAATATATTTTTTGCAATGTCAGATTTGAAAAAATTAGATTTCTTGACTTTTAGAATGCAGTGATTTTCCCTGGTGGATAAGGATTTATCAAAATTAAATTACCGCTTTAAAGAGATTTAGAAAAAAAATTAAAAATTATTTGATGAAACGATCTTTTGAGGGTTGCACAGACCGCCTCGGACTCACATGTGTCCATGCTACACTTTATGACCACACATGCTCTTGATACCATAGTCTATTGATTTGCTCTTTCTCTAAATATGTGTTATGGGTTTTTCATGATGCTGGTAAAACCATTAATCAAATTCATATTTGAAAGAGGGAGAGAGATAGAAACCTTTTGTCAGATTAAACTCTTTATAAGACAGTCATTGCAACCTCCCTCATCTTGCTAGTTGGGAAAAACACAAAACAGGGTAATCGAATTTGAGTTGGAGTAGGTTAATATTCACCCCTGCACTTAGATAACGCACTCAACTTGCATCTAATACAAACTAAACTATTAACTGGACAATAAATCCCAGCTGAAAACTTATATTCTCTAGTAACTAATTCTCTCTCTCTAACTCTCTTGCAGTGAGCAAAGCATAATCGGCGCCCGCGCCTCTGTTATGGTATACGATGATAACCAAAAGAAATGGGTGCCCTCGGGCAGCTCATCGGGATTGAGTAAAGTGCAGATCTATCATCATCAACAGAACAATACATTCCGTGTGGTTGGACGGAAACTGCAAGATCATGAGGTGGTCATTAATTGCTCTATACTGAAGGGTCTTAAATATAATCAGGCCACAGCCACATTTCATCAATGGCGTGATTCGAAATTTGTCTATGGACTAAATTTCTCTAGTCCGAATGATGCAGAGAATTTTGCACGTGCCATGATGCACGCTTTGGAGGTGAGTCCTAAGAAGAAGATTACTAAGGATTCCTACTTAATGATCTCTTTTGGTTTGATTCGACAGGTGCTCAGTGGACGAGTGGTTAATAATCCAGCTGGCCAGCCCACCAATGGCAATGGGTATGAGGAGGATATGGGCTATCGCACTATGACCAGCGAGGATGCAGCCATATTGAGGCAAAACAATGGAATTGGAACACCATCGGCACAGACACCCACCTCACAGACCAATCAGAATAATATACCACAGAGTCCGCCAACGCCGCAGGGACATCATCGCACTAGCAGGTGAGTTACAATTCATTCGAGTCGAACGATCATGTCATTTCTATCAAATACACACTATCTATAATTCATTGATTGTTGTTGTCTCTTCACTCACCCACCCACCCAACCACTATTTCACCTCAATTCACCTTAATTCTTACCACAATTCACCACCACCTTCAATCCTTCAAACAAAATTCGAAAATTTCTCACCTAAAAAGGAATTCCCTTAGCGCTCCACCGGCTCCGCCGCCACAATTGGCTGCCATGTTGCAGCCAGGTGGTCAACCAGGTTCTCATTATGGTCTGACAGGGAATGGTGGACCTACATCGAATGGTTTGCCACCACAGGCTGTTCCACCGGCTCCAGGCCAAACTCAACAAGCACAGTATCCACAGCAACAACAACAACAACAACAGCAGCAACAACAACCACAACAACAACAGCAAACCGTCTATGCCGCCCAACAGCAGCCACAGCAGCAATTGGTCCAAGGTGGCTATGCGCCATCTCAGGTAAGCTAAGACCAACCATAAGATTATTCCCCATCCAACCGAAAACCAAACCGAAAACCTCATTTTGTTCTATTTCATATATCATTGGCTTGAATTCCCTCCTACAAAATAAACCAAACCAACCAACCACCGCACCACCTGAAATCCACCTGAACAGTATCAACAACCCCACTACGTGCTCTCGAATTCTAATCCCAATCTCAATCTACATCAATACCCTCAGCAGCAGCAACAGCAGCAGCAGCAACCCCATCAGAATGGAGGAGGACCAGGTGCTGGCATCTATGGCGGGCATATACCCAGCTCGGCTAGTGCCAATAGCGTTGTCTATGCCAGTCAACAGCAAATGGTCCAGCAGCAACAGCAGCAGCAGCAGGTGCAACAACCACAGCCACCGCAGGCGCCAGCTATGCCGCCGAGTGCGGGTCCACTTTATGGCCAGGGACCGATCCAACAGCAGCAACAACAACAACAGCAGCAGCAGCAAGCAGAGAATCCCTATGGTCAAGTGCCGATGGCTCCACCCATGATGCAGCAGCAGCAGCAACAACAACAACAGCAACCACAACAAACTGGAGGTGGAATTCCGATGCCACCGCCCATGAATAATACACAAGGCCAAATTCCACTCAATCGCATGAGCAGCCAAGGAGGCGGCGTAGGAGTAGGAGCACCAGCACCTCCCCCACCACCGCCCACATTTGGTGGTGGTGCACCGCCACCAGCGCCACCACAAATGTTTAATGGAATTCCACCACCGCCGGTTCCGCCAGCCATGCCAGGAATGGCACCACCAACGGGTGGAGCAGGAGCACCACCGCCACCTCCACCGCCGCCAGGCATGGGCGGTGGAGCACCCAAAGGCAATGATCCTCAAGCTGATCTCATGGGCTCATTAACCTCACAGTTGCAGCAATTCAAACTGAAGAAAAATAAGGTAAGAAGAGACAAAAGGTGCTCCAGATAATTGCAAATAAATACTCTCTCACTCTCTTTCTCTCGTTGCAGTCCACCACATCTGCTCCCGAGAACAGCGGCAGCAGCACTTCAAGTGGAGGCAGCGGCAATTATGGCACCATTGGACGCAGTTCCAATGGCATGGCCTCCATGATGGATGAAATGGCCAAAACGCTGGCCCGACGACGTGCCCAAGCGGAAAAGAAAGAGGTGAGTAGGCCAACCAACCAACAAACCACAAAGAACCGAATAATAATTTTTCTTCTTATCTTGTAGCCTGAACCCGAGCCTGACATGAAGAAACGTCCCTGGGAAAAGTCCAATACTCTGCCCCATAAGCTAAGCGGCAACGGTGGAGCCAGTGGCAATGGAACTGGAGGTAATGCCCATGGTGGAGCCAATGGGAGCGGCGGCAACAATACAACGAATAGCGGCGGCGAATCACCACAATTGATGCGCAAACGTTTTGGTAGTGCCAGCGAAGAGACCATACTCAAGGTGACTATACCCAAGCAGGAGTAATTAAACCATGGCCAAGTGTTTAAACCATTTTGTTTTCAGCAGGTCAACGGCGATGGTCTATCTCTGGCTCTGTCCAATGGCGATCTGGATACCCTCAAGGCTGAAATTCTACGCGAAATGCGAGTGGAAATACAGAAAGTCAAAAATGAAATTATAGATGGTAAGACCAGCCTCTCTTTCGATGAAGCTCTCAACTAATCGTTACATTTTCTTGCAGCTATCAAATCGGAGTTCAATCGCAGATAGATCAAAATATTTTAAGACCCAGAAACCCAATCCCAACAATCTTTAAAAAAAAAAACTGTCACTGTCGTCTACAGCACTGTCCCAAAGTGAGCGTTGTGCCTGCACACACGAATTCACCACGAACTGAGTTAGATCGAAGTAATTATAATTATATATATATATATAATATTATATATTAACACCTATATAGAAAAGTGCGCATCAAAAACAAACAAAAAAAAGAAGCAAAATATTTGAAAAAACCATAATTTTAATAATACAAAACAAAAATTATTCAAAAAAGAAAAAATGCATGCTTGGATTAACAGCAAAATGTTTACCAATAATGCCGCATATATGTATAGGTTTAATTATAGTATACAAACAAACAAAACACACACACACAGGCAAAATTTTTTTAATTTTTTAAAATTGAAAGAGATATATAATTTAGTCAAAGTAATTAATAAATATTTTTTGCTAAGTTCTCTCACACACACACACACACACACCCACACATTTTTTAGTATATGTGATTAATTTTTAAATTTGTACATTATTTTCTTTACCAATTAAGTATAAACAAAACAAAACAAAACAACAAATACACACTAACAATTAATTAAATGTGAGAAATAAGATAAATTGCTTGCAATGTTTCCTTTTGTTTTTAAGCGCTACCAAAATTTATGATTTCCAAATTTGTTTTGTAACTAAATCAAAAGAATAAAAAAAAAAAGAATCAGAAATACTTTGTAATTAAACATACATACATATGCATCATATATACATAATTGCATACATTACATACATAAATAAATAAATAACATACATATATATATGTATTATGTGTTAAGCATAAAATCAATTCGCTATCTAACAAAATTCTTACAGCTCTTTATAAAAGTATATAAAAACATTACGCATACTCATTAAAAACAAAAACAAAACAAAAAACCTAAAATTTAGTATTATATGCATTGAATAAACCAAGAACAAAAAGCAACAAACAAAACATCAATTCAATACCAATTCCATAAATGTCATCCATTAAACATAACTATATCAACACATTGATAAACATTTCTCCCAAGCACACACACACACACACACACACGATCTCATATACATTAAACATACATTATTCAAAAGGAAAACCCTAAAACTAAAACCCAAAGTCTTCAAAATAAAAAAAACAAAAATAGTTCAAAGCGGAATTGAGTGTGGTGTGTTCAGCGTGGTTTTTTTTCGATAAGATCAATATACATAGATATATAAATATAGCATTAAATATACAAATGCAATCTATAGAGCTAAACCCAAAAAAAAAAATATAAATAAAAAATTGACTGCTAAAAAAACATCTCACACAACCAAACACACCCACACACACACACACAGAGATTTCGTAGCGATGCAAAAAGTAAAACTTGTTTTCCTAGTTGATCCTGAAACATAATCTATATAATATATATATATATACATATATAAAATTGAGTACCAATTTCAACTTCCATATACAATTTAAGACTAAATAGTGAAATTTATACCAGAGGAAGAAAAATAATTTTAGGAGCAAAAAGAACATACGAAATATGATGATAATTGGAATAAAGAAAACCCAAAAACCACAAGAAAACAAAACAAAATTTTAGTTTTTAAGCAAAAGAAAACCCAACCCGACCCGCCCCCACCCAGCCCCTCCTTAAAACGCTCCCCAAACGAAATGGAAAACTTATTGTTTAAACAATTGTGTATAATTCCAAAAAAAAAAGTTATGCAAAAAAAGGGAAAACAAACAACAACAAAAAACGTACTTTTAATTTTATTGTAATTGTAATTTAAACAATAATTTTTATATATATTGATTGTGCAAGGTTACGTCGATTTACATTATAATTAATATATATATATATATAAATATATATGCATATAGATTATATGGTATATATATCTAGTTATAGACGCAGTCGAAAATGGAATATGTAAATGTTATGATTTTTTGTATTTTTATATATGGATCTTTGCATTAACTGCGACAATTTAAATATTAAATACAAATACACACAAACACACAAGTAAACTATTTTAAACAACAAAACGATGCGCGTAATTTTTATGTATTAAATTAAATATATAATAATTATACAACTTATATACAAGAAGATGAAGAACAGCAAACAACAACAAAAAATATTCAATATACATAAACAACAAAAAAAAAAACGAAGCAACGGCAAAGAAAAAAAACATATTGACTTGAGATCAAAATATATAATATAATATTATAAAAAACAAAAAAACAAAAACAAATCGAAAATTGGTAAAAACGGATTCATTTTAGTTATGTAAGTGGCATAAAGGATAAAGCAAACAAAAAAAAGGAGCAAAAGCAAAACAGAAATCAACCAACAACAAAAAGAACAACAAATTATATGCATATTCAACAAAAAACAAAATCAGCAAAACGTACAGTGAAATAAACAACAAAAATGTTTGTATGTAAAAAAAACCCCCAATTGTTTTGGTCTTATAATTTTAGCAGATTCTATCAACATAAATAAAGATTTTCCGATGCTTTTAGAATCTCAGGTTTATGGCGAAACATTCAGGGAGAATTCAAATAAATTTTTCCTCCAAGAACCTGGATTTTATTTCTGAAATTTTCGGTCAAATATCCAAATTTTAACCAAAATATATTGATTTTTATACAATTGACCACAATTATACGTTTATTACTTACAATTAGATGATCATAATAATATACGAATTTGGTAAGACTATGTACATATATTTCGATCATTTAGGACACCATTTGATATATTTTTGAATCGATATTTTCTTTATGTTTTGCTAAACTTAACATTGAGTTATGAAAACATTAAATAATTTTGTCGTCTCTCCAAATAAATTAATTAACAGCAACTACGAAATTGTTAATCCAAGGCTGGATGAGATAATCTCAAGGTATTGAAAGATTACTTTATTCAAATCCTTATAATGTTGATTCAGAATAAATTTTGTTTTGAATTCCCTTGTAGAGGACAAAATTGCTCATATGTTTGTATTGAAGAGAAAAATACGTTCCCGACCCTATATACATATATATATATATAATCCTGATCAGCATGAGAAGCCGGCTCGATTTAGCCATGTCAAGGGAGCTTCATTGATTTTTAAGTTACGTTTTTTTTGCAAACAAATTGGTTAAATAAGATTTGAGGACCTATTTCTATCGCATTCTAAATACATATTTCTACGAAGTTTCTCAGGTACAATTTCTTTATATCACAAGTTAGATAATTTTTTTTACTGAAACTTGGCTATAATTTCTCATATTTTTCTAATATTCTAATGAAAATTGGCAACCAAAACGTATTCAAAATATTTCAACATAATAAATCACAAAACAAAACTCAAAATTGCTTTCAATTGAGAGTCAATAACCTTTATTGTCAAATTTCGAATTATTGGTGTGGTCAGCCAGTTTAAGCCTTAAATGTATCATGTTAACATTTGACAACATAAATCTTCAAAACGCATTCTAAATAATTTTACAGTTTGACAGCCTCTGCAGTTTTATGGTCACTGCATGTAGGCGCACGCGTTTCAATCCCCGCGCAACATAACATTTGAAAATCGCGGGCGGTTTTAAAGCGGTTGGAGTAAAACGCGCGCGTTTTCCTCAAATTGTTGTTATTGAAACATCTTTTGCTCATTGAACTGAGCACAACTTGAAGTTCGACGAAATGCACTGGAAAAAAGTAAATACCACTACTCTTTTTTTTTTTAACTGTAAGTTAGCAAAAAAAAATGTACAAAAAGACTAAAACCATAAATTTTTATAAGAAAATAAAATTTACTTACAAACATTAACTATTTATTTCAAAGCTTTTTTAACCATATTCGTTGCATTTAAATGCAGGCTTTAAAAATTTACACAAGTATTTTGGTATTTCTTCTTTTGGATGGGATAAAGACGTTATGATATTTATTTTCAATCATTTTCCTTGTTTTTTTTAACAAAATGTCCCTTTTCTTAAAACCATTTGGACTGAGAACAAATATTTTTCAAACCCTAAGCAAATTTTTATTAAAGTCGAGAATTAGTAAGATTTGATCGAACTGCTACAAGAGATTTGGACCTTAAATTGTTTAAAGTTAGTTAATTTCTATAAATCGGAAAACTAATAAGGTTCAGATACCATAATAAATAATCATGAATGAATTTTATGTGTATCACTTTTTTGCACTTTTAGTAATTAATTGATTACATTTATTTTAAATTAATTATTTTTCTTTGATAATTTTCATGTTGTATTTGAATATAAAATGTGATGAAAAATTTCATAATATTTACCTTGATCTACCCCCAGTTTCTCTTGGTGTAGGCATCTCGCTTGTTCGACTCACTTGTTCGATGTTCGACTCTTTTGTTCGATGTTCGACTTGGATACAGTGAACACTCCCTAACTCAGACGCATATATATTTATTATTTATTTATGTATTCCGAGCAAGAGGATTCGGGAATTGGAGGAACTTAGAAAACATCCACAAGTCCGACAGGACTCTAGATCCTATATAAGAATTATTTCGTGCCTTCACAAGGATCACAATTTTGGGTAAAGGACTCGTGGAAGACAGCCACAAAGATGAGAGCGGAATGCATTCCCAAAGACTCTCGTATTTGACCCATTCCGCCTATGGTGGAACTAGTTGTGCTATCGTTCCCGTTCCCCTTCGGATTCGTGTGTATTCGTTGTTCGCGTGTTGTGTTTTTTTCTCTTCAGTTCTTATTGGAATTTCAACGAGTAAGGTGCGTTCCGTGCGGGTCTCTCTGTATAAAAATAGGCTAAAGCGGCAAACCAAAAAAAAAGAAAAAGAATTGTATCTTTTTTTGTTGTTGTTCTTGAAAAGCAACCGCTGAAGTAAATGCGTGTTTTCTGTGTGTGTGTGTGTGTGTGTGTGCATGTGCGTGTTGTGCGGGTGTGCTGCTCTCTCTCTATAAGTGTGCGGTAGATGAAAATTGGCAACCAAAACGTATTGAAAATATTTCAATATAAAAAATCACAAAACAAAACCAAAAAAAGTTATGAGATACTTTCTCAATTGCTTTCAATTGAGAGTCAATAAGAGCAGCAGCAGCAGATAAACGAAACAGCTGACATTACATATGGATAAATGAATGCTTCAATGCTCTCATGATATTTGTCCGGATCCATGTCAAGTTTATGTCTATTGATCTTAACCCAGAAACGTGGCAAAGGCAAACACAATCAAACCAGTTACTAAATAAAAAAAACTTCCGAAATCTTCCTCGCTAAAAGTGTGTGTGTGTTTGTGTGTGTGTGTGTGTATGATGCTATCAACCGTCACGGAAATCGCATTTAACCCTGACCTCCAAAATACTCCAAAATAAAATGTTTTAAAAATTTCCTCTTCTATTTTGTTTTGTTTTAGTTAATTTTACTGTAATTTGTAAAATTCATTGAGACGTCTACTCGAGTATAAACTTCCCCCTCGACCCATTCGACCCCCCAAACCATCGCCCACGCCGATCGAAAGCGGAAAAAACAGTGCATTATTTTTACACCAGAAATAATTGGCAACGGTTTTTTTTTTCTTCTAAAATAAAAGAAAAAGCTTTTCACTCAAATAAATTTCCAAAACCACGTAGCTCTCTAGAGAAACACACACCAAGTAAAAATTTCTTTACCAATATTGGCTTAGTCTAGTCTTTTAATCAATTTGTTAACGTGGCCTTTAATTTATTACACCAACATAAAAAAACAATAAATTGGTTAGAGTGCAGTGTGAGTAGATAAAAAAAATAAATAAAGTAGAAACCAAAATTTATTCACATTTAATTTCTGTATTGATTTCACGCAACAAACCACACACAAAATTTGGCCAAAAAAGCAAAACAAAACTACACCAAAAATTTATCACCTGCATCCAATTATAATATATAAATAAATATATTCTGTTGCCTTTTTGTCACTAACCCATCACATGAAAAGCTAAAAGCAGTTGCCCTGTTGAAAAATTTCTTGTTAATAATGCAATTTATTTTTACTTCCCCATACAATCCACAAATTCCCTTTCTCTCTCTCTCTCTCTCTCTCTGTCGCTCGCGCTGTCTCCCTCGTTCGGCGAAACAAATGTGAACACGTAAACATATATATATGTATATATATATCTGCATATCTGTGGTACATCCTGCCAACAACAAAAAAAAACAACTGCGACAACAACGAATTGCGCCTTGGTAAGTTAAAATCAACCCCCTTTTTGGATTTGGGTTTTTGGGTGGTGGGGGATAAACAACTCTCACCCCTCGCCCCCTAATGGGTTGGGCACTCATTTTGGGTGTGTGTGTGTGTGTTTATGTATTCTTCAGGTCGGTTTTGAACTATAAATGATGTTCCACATTATAAATTTGCGTCTAGGGCGGACAATGATCGTCTTTGCGATAAACTAGGACTCTGCCCTACATAGTATATGTATATATATATATATATCTAGGCAACGCACCCTGAAACAGTGATGGCATTTTAGCCCATTTTTTCTTCTAGACAAATTGGGGAGTGTGTGGGTCAGGGGTGGATTTAGAAATGCAGAAGCTCTGAGCTTAAGTTCCTTGTGGGTTGTCAGGGAGAAGCTACTTTGGGGAATCTGAAAAGTTTCTAAAAATGAATTAATAAAAACTGATATATTTTTGTTCTATGTCTGTCATATTCATATTTGTTAAGACAGCGAGTACTAAAATTTCTGGGACTTGAATCCAGCCCTGTATCATTTCTTTCACTCTTAATTTTTTTACCAGCCAAATGAAGATCTACTTTAAGTTAATTAATTTAGATGTTTCATGATTAAAATTTGTGAAGCTGAAAAATTTCCCATTCCCAAAGTCTATCCCCGGGCTAAACGTATGAACATCTAACAGATGGCTAAGTCGGTGACGGGGTCTGGGCTTGTATTTTAGGAAGGGCGACTAGAAATTAGTCTTCGCCTGACGGAAGAGACACCACAAGCTCACCCCAAATTCAAATCAAGCATTTGGGCAGAGTTAAAATTGTTTGTTGTATATCAAAATTTGATTAGTTTTAAAGGTAAAATCTCGAATTTCCCACCTTTCAACTTCCGAAGATCCAACACTGGTGATTTATCATATGGAGCAGAGATTTCACCAAAGATACAATTTAATTTTATTAACTAAATATAATATAGAGTCGTTGTTTAACTTCTTCTTGTTTGAGGTGGCAAAAACACTTTAAAAAGATTTCCAAATAGGGCGCCAAGATCCTCATGGGATCAATGGGTATTAATAATCTTTGAAATGGAATCACTACTGACCAAGTTTGCCACAGCTTGTTCACTTGAAGGGCCACCAATAAAGTCATTAAATATCGTTTCCACTATCAATTTAACCAAAAGGCGTTATAACCCTCTGGGAATGAGTAATAAAGATTTCAAATTGGGAACCATAATTTATTGAAGAACCTATTGTTGTTATGGAGACTTCAAATCAATAATTTTAATTCATTGAGCAATTAGTTGTTAAACAGTTTAAAAATCTAGGATATAGACTTTCGTAAATATATTTATTACCTATATGTATATATATGACGACTTATGGAAGGATAAATCGTTCTTATTTCAAATGCGAAGTAAAGTTTACTTTTTATTTTATTATTCTTTTATAACTGATTTAATGCCAAAAATTGCATTTAAAGTTATTAATATGATTGTTAAGGTGAAAATAGCAGTCGTTTCTATTATTTCTTCCAACACTATATTACCTACATATGTTTTATTAACCCATTGCCTGGTAAACAGTTTTGAATAGTATTTATTTATCTATAACTATGTGTATATTATAAGTAAAAAACGACTTATTGGCAGAAATAGTTATAATTATGATCTTTTATGATATTGTCGGGAAAAGAAAGCATTTTTGAAATCGTTAAAACACCATTTCATTGAGTTAATAGGTATTAAATGGATAAGTGATTGAAGTAACAACACAATTGTACACCTTTTTGACTTTACACAGTTCAATATTTATGACTCTCTGGATAAGTCTACATTCTAAAGACTAAATATTGCTTAAGTAATAACTCGGATCTTTACTTCCTTATGTATTAACTTGGGTCTTTCAAAGTGTTTGAAAACGTTTATTATGCACAGCTCTAGACAGTGGCATATTTTTAACCCTAACCTTCATGGGACATCTTACTAGATGTTTGATACTTCAAACGCTTCTTTTGTAGTTTCCAAAATTATGTTTCTGAATATAGAATTATATTGACTATAATCCACTTCAATACCCTTTCATATATGAACACACCTTTCACATATGAATTCTTCTACAATGAATTGTAGAAGTACATGTACAATTCAAATTTGTTTACATACATATATGTAAATGGACATGCTATATGGATATACTTAGACAACTCTGTTATATTCAGCCAAAAAGTAGAGATAGATATAAATATCAATAATCTGTTTTAAAGATATAGAATCTTAAATGTTTCTGAAGTCGAAAATGTCTCTAACAAAATATATTTTAATTGAACTTGGTCGAAATGTATAGTTAAAAATGTTTCTCATGCTTGGATCTATTAAAAATTTTGTAAAACAAATACTTGAAACCTTTACCAAGATATATATTTTAAATATTAAACTATAAATAAATATCTCTAGATTGTCAGCACTAATTACGCAAGAATTAGGACAAAGCCTTCCGATCCACCCTCCTCCTTTTACCTTCCCATTTGCCCTTCTTACAAAAGAATGAAAAGTATGTCACAGGCATTTTGGGTTATTTGAGTTTTCAGAGAAATTTCCGCACAAAAACAAAAATTAAATCAAAGCAAATGCATTTGCTTAACTGCTCTTTGCTTCCCTCTTGGTCATTAAGCTAGTGCCTTTTTTATACTACATACTACTTACATCTTCATTGATATACAGAAGTGCGTTTCTACTTTATATCGTTCATTTCGTATGTAGAAAACAACCACACATGATTAGCGCAATAACAAAGGGGGTTTTATTAGTGGTTTTTGTTTTTTATATAATATTAGATAAACTTAATTAAAGGACTTGGTGTCAACTGGGGTCCTACTTCTTCCCACACTCCTCACATTTCGTCTTCTCGCGCACTTGCTCCTCCTCGGCGGCAGTAAAGTCCTTCTTAATGTTAAATATTTGGCGTATTTCCTCTGGAGTTTTGCCCTTGATCATGTTAGCCACCGTCTTGCTGGTCAACTCCAGAAGGCCCTCGATGGCTAAATAGTTGGCAGCCGATATTAAGTCGAACAGAGTGCCCTGGTCCACTTTAAGAAAGTCAGCATCCCAGGGAATGATATCATCAGAACGCTTCTCCTTGCTCTTATCATCCTCAGTGGGCTGGGGATCATCCTTGTGATAATGGGCCCAGGTGAGAATCTTGCGCAAAATGGTTGAATTCACATTAGCCATCCCACAGTTCTCCAACATGGTCTTAATGGTCCCGAAGCATTTCACGATTTGAATGTCGGTATCAAAGATTTCCCCATCCGACGATTGCAACTTAATGTTAGGCATTTTGAATTATTTGTTTGTTTTATATGACTCTTGGCAAGTAAAAAAATCAGTGAATAAAACAATTTTCTAAATTCAATTGTTAAGTTTGGAATTATAATTATAGCCTACTATGTATTCCGAAAATGTAGGTTTTCTCCGTATGCTAATATAACTTGCATTCACTTTTCTTTCCTCTCTTTTTGTCTTTAGTGTTCTCTTTCCTTTCACTGTGGGGGCCCAAAGAGCTTTTACCCTTAACTTAAGCTTTGGGCCAACTGTGATTTTTGTAAACAACCCAAAAAAATTGGCTAACAATTTAATGGGAACTTTATTTGGGTTTTTTTAATTGGAAGAAAGATTTTGGGTCGCATGTTAAAGTTCACACGCCTTAAAGTTGTTATCAATTATGCATAGACATACATATATATATATATGTATGTACTTATATGTATAGCATATGTCGGTTGTCCCTGACAACATGCTTGTGGTTTTGTGGCCTGGTCAAAACATTTAGCCAAAGTTCAAATACCTTTTCAAAGGTTAACACACACGAACGAAAGATGTTATGACTCCAGCAGCCTTAAAAAAAACGAAAACGAAAACTAAAAATCAATAAATAGCAAAAACAAAGAAGGTCCATAGTACTACATACTCCATTCTCACTCTCATATTCCAATTTACATTTGATAATCAATAGAAAACCAAACAGACAGACAGACGGACAGATAGACAGGCAACATTTTCTTGTTTAGACAAGCTTTAATCAATAATTGGGCCTGGCCCTGGTTGTATCTACATACATACACATATGACTACAATGACGACTAGAAACAAGTTTCAAGGCTTTGGGGGCGGGCGGGTAGGGGGTTGGGTGGCACAAAGTCGAAAGGTTTCGAGAGTTTGTACAGTCTGAACTTTGCTTCCCTTCATCTAGCTCCATGATAGATGTTTGCGTGTCACTCTGGCAGTATAAAATTGCATATGGACAACCGTGCGTATGCGTAATATCATTAGAGATATAATCTGAGTAATAAGCATACGTGCTGTAAAACACATGAGCCCAAGACTCTTTCCACACACTCGTCATCATTCATCGCTCATCAAAAATAAATGTTGCTTGAACTTTTTTCGCATTGGCATTTTAATCAATATTGTACTTTCAACTGATTAAATTTAATTTTAATTCTATTTCGGTTTTATGGCTCCTCGCAAAAGTCTTAACAAAGTTAGGGACTTATATCATGTGTCATCTAGTTAGTCAAAGAGTTGTTAACGACCACTAGTTACCCTTTAAAACGCTAAGAGATAATTATATTTATTTAGATTTAATTTGACAAATTCTATTGCAGACCATCTTAGTTACTTATTTCTTTATTTAAGTGCTTTTCGAAATGAACTGCATATTTAAAGGGCAAAATTTCCTTCTTTTTACAGCTCTAGTTCCGCCACTGATTAAATTCCACTATGAACCCAACAGGTTGTTTAATGACCACAGATAATCAAAAATAAAATGGCGAAAGTCATTCTGTTGGATTTATTAAAGCTAGTATCTCAGCGTTCGAGCTGTTCAAACAAATTTTTTGTGTTTGAACTTCTTTTCAATGAATCTAGCACATTTTTGGGATTTAGATTCAGCAATTTTCATGAAAGAGAGGTAAATAGCGATGCAATAGATGCATATCTTCAGGGTAGACTGAGTACTTAGGGATCTATTTTGTTTTTATTTTCTATTTTTTTCTATACAAGATATGGGAAAAGACATTCGCGCGATTGCTGTGCTATATACTTGACCTTTCCGCATCCTTGTAGTGTAGCAACGTAGTCAATTTAATAATTGTCCCAGTAAGGACACCCTTTAATATAGAATTCAAGACGAAAATTGATAGATCCCTTACAAATTGCTGGACAGACAAACACGCAAGGAAATTTTGGAGAGATCCTTGGCTGACCTCTGTATTAGTCATGGGAAATGGGAAAGCGATTTACTTGCCTTTTTTGTACTCCAAATCGAAATCTTTTTGTAGTTCTCTTATCTTAATTAAATGTTGTTCCTGTATTGGTCCTCTATGCATAACTTAGTTACTTGTCAGACTTTAAATTTAACAAATTTTATGACCTATGAACTTCTCAACTCATGCATCATAGGTTTTTTTGTGCCTTGTTTAACCTTGCATTTTGATTGGAATTTTTTGCGTAATGCATTTATAACCCTTTCTCGTGAGCGTTTCCTTGATGTTTCAGCATCGCTAACATCATTTTCTGCATCCTGGCGTTTAAACGTCCTTCCGCTAGCTTTTCCGCTTTACTAACAAACATAAATATATTGAAATCTGATTTGGCTTTGCCATTTCGACTTTATTCCCAGGCAAGAAATGTGTTTTTTTGGCCTTACCCACCTTTGCTTACCCTCAAAATAAACCGCGCCTCTATAGTCTAGCTCATAAGCCTATCTGCTACAAGGTAAGCCCAAGCCAAGCCCCAAAAAGTAAATAAAATAAATCAAAATATAGACAAAACCCTAGTTGACTTTTTCGATGACGATGTCTTATCAAAATACTATAAAATATTATATACACAACAAGACAGAAAAGTATGCAGATGACATCAGCAGGTGACTTCAAAAGTCATAATTTGACATATTTTATTGACCAGCAGAAAGAGAGAGAGAGAGAAAGAGACCGTCATTTATTCTCTCTATCTAACTATCTATCGCCGTCGATTTCTTTTGTTCCGCTAATCGAAATCGTTGGCAATTTGTATTCATTAACAGCAATTAACAATTAAAAGCGATAAAATAAAATATTCTACTCCCCCATCGATAAGATAATAGACAGAAGGTGGCCGAAACACTATAGAATATATTCTTGAATGAAAAATAAAAAACAAAAAAATTGACACAATGATTAAATCATGTCAATTGTGATTAAATATGGATTATGTCTAATGTCTGATGTTTGATGTTTGTCTGTGATTGTGTGATTAACCTTCATGGAAAGTGGCTTGCGGTTCCCTTCGCTTCTACACGGTTTCGCATTACTCAATTTCTATTTATAAATTATAAATCATTTTATTCATTCTCATTTTTTTTGCGATTAGCATTTTGCTTTAGAGTTTAATGTGGTGGAGTGGATCAGAGGGAAAGGCAATTGTTTTGGCTTATATTTTACATGTTTGGCATGTTTCGTTTCGGTTATTTGGAGATATGCCCAAGGTGAGGAAGCAGATTGTGGCTAGGTGGGGGGTAGTGGGGGGCTTGTGGGGATGCCTCCATGTCATGCTTCATTGCAGTTCGCACTCGGTAGTTCTCATCGAGCGTGTCTCATTATTGAATTGCGATCGCTCAAATGACGCAATGTCGCTAAATAATTATTATTATTAAATTTAACTTGGCTTTGTCTTTAATCACTGGGTTTATTATGAGGATTTGGTCATAACATCAATTGGTTTTCTAACAAATAGGTAAGCTAAATTATGTGAATGAATTAAAAAACTCATTCATTAATTACAACTTGTTTATAACTGGTTGCTTATGCTAAATGGTCGTTAGTTAAGTTTAGTAGATATTTGTTTTCTAAATCCAAACTAGTAGAATAGCAAAAATCTGAATTAATATGGAAAATATCTTGTTTAACACTTATGTAAAATACTTTTTAGACTTAAGATTTGAATTTTATTTATTTAAATTTACTTTAGTAGGTTATATTACACTCGTTTTTAGGCATAAATGTTAATAATAATAGACTAAAGACTAAACAATGTGATTGGTAGCTAAGGTCCACAAAGCTCTTTATAGCTAATAATTATAATTTATTGACATAATTATAATTTATTTGCAAAAATGCATTCCCTAAAAATATTTTCCACTAAGAATCATATCAAATAATCAAACCATTACCAATTTTTTCTATAATGCAATTAAAAAAGGTCGACAAAAACTTAACATTTTAAATGCATTTTCATTTAGTTGTAATTCCCAACTAGTTTAGGCATGAAAATATGGCAAGGCCAATTTTTGTTTTCTTTAGCAAAATCTGCTTAAGATAAAACTTGGAGGTCCTTGAAATTGCTTTACAGACAACCTGTTCACCTTTTTATGTTGCCTTTGAAATAATCTTCTACATAAGATTGACCTCGAACTGGCTTAGTGTAAAATTTGATAAAAACTTTTACTTTTATTGATCTTATTTATTTTAGCAAATAATAACAATAAGTAGATAGTCATTGCATTTTGTTTAATTTATTTTTAAAACAATTTTGTATTATTTTGAAGAAAGTTTTCTGAACAATTACACAATTTTAAAAAACTTAAAACTACAATGTATTTTCTGGCATTTTCAATGCTTGTTAATTGAAGCGTTTAACACTTAAACGGTTAGAGGTTGTTTGCAAATTACACATAGAAAAAATATTTACTTAAGCCATAAAACAAAATATTCATTTTTATACCCATAAACTGAACTGTAAAGAGGAAATGTTGGCGCAGAAGAAATATTTTTGAAATTAGGAATATTTTGTAATGTTTTATAATTCGTACTCTATCTCCTCCTCTAAGCCACTGGGTTTAATAGTCAAATCCTAAAACTTATGAAATATTCTATTTTGACATTTATGAAAGTAAATTTACACTCTAAAAAGTTAATCACGTTTAGGTACATATTTACTATTAGTTTTTAAACTTAAAACTATTTCTTAGGTGTTTGACAAACGTTTTGCAGACCAAATAAAAAACATTCCATACAGTTTTTCCTTTTCCTCAAAATCAGTTAATAGAATTTTTGGAAGGTTAAAAATCACAATAGAAACCCACAAACAAAACAAAAATTATGTGACCTCGAGTTTGTCACTGGCTTGAAAGACAGAGATTAATTTGCATTGTTTGTATTAATTTTATATTTTTGGATTGTATTTAATATATGTATAAATCGGATGCCATCAAAATTTATTATGTGAATTATACATCCATTAATTGTACACACAAAAAGATATACCTATGAATGTTTTAGTCATCACAAAAGTGATCTATTAAGTCATTCAATTTCTATTGAATTCAGGGCTTTTGTGTTGTTTTTGTGACTAACTGCAATGGTTTATATGTACCTTATCTTCAAATATAAAAGTTGTTTAGTCTGGAAGATATAGATATCGAAGATATGTAATATAGATTGTGTCATCAATAGTGTAAGAAGGCTAGATCGAAGTACATGTAGTACATATGTATGTACATACATATCGTCAGATCCTGCAAGTAGGTCTTAGTCATCATAGAAATAACTTCGTTTTCTCTTCTCTTTTTTATTGTGTTTATTTACAGATATATATACATATGAGTATTTTTTTAAACAAACAAAAGTGCTTATTTTACTATATAATATGCACGCTGTCTCTAATCGAGCTCTCTAGTCCTGGTTTAAATTATAATTTAATTTTGTGATATCGTTAAATAATTTATTGGACCAAATAGATTTCATGTTCTTCACAGATTTCTTTATTCATTGCAGGATAAATAATTTTAAGTTCCTTGTTTCTTTTGTATAAGTTCTCACTTTAATGTTCTCCTTTGGGACCTTAGATTGGAATCACTTACAACAAGCTGTTCCAACTTTCTTTCAAACAAGTATAGATCTAGGTATAGATTTTGGGAGGTGAGACTCCCCCATTTCACATTTTTAGAGACAAAATGATAGACCGCTGCCCACCATTGGGTTAATTTCAAAACCTCCTTTTGCGCTTCACGTAGTTTATAAAGTGTTTCTAGTTAAATTGTTTCTTTCCCTCCGTTTACACACCTAGTCCGCTCCTGAATTCAGCTAGTCTGTTACTAAATTTGCTTAATTTGCGTAAATAATGTTTAAGCCAAATTTTCGCTCCTGAACTTAGCAAGTCTTCTACTAAGTTTGCCTGACTTGCATGGGTTATTTAAACTATAGAGAAGTAAAATAATTTTTAATATTTAACTATAATAGGATAGAATAGTTTGATTAAAATCAAAAAGGTCGCAATAACAACAACAGAAAAGTTCAATCTATAATGTACAGATTTGTTTTTCTTGTAATATGTTAACAGTTAAAAGTTAAATAAGAAAGAAACATTCTATCATTTTAGTAAGAGTTCAAGTACAGGGTATCCATCAAGTTTATGCCATGAATTGTGGTCTTGATTGCATTTTGGGGTCATTCAACTTGAAACTGGCCTATTGTGACCTTAGAAAGAGTTAGTAATTAAAACGGAAGTACCCCATGTACTTAACAAGATACCAAACTGAAACCTGTTGCTCAGTTCTCAAGAGGGCCAATTATAAAATATATATACACACATATGTACATATATGAAATAGATGCCGTTAGTTTTACTCTTACCCTTTGACATTGAGCCAACAATTACCTCAGCGTTAGCTAACTAACTTTGCATGTCAGTTAAGGAAATTGTGGAAAAAATATGTGAAAAACTGTGAATTTAATTAACATGTTGCAACTGGGGACAGCTCGGGCAACAGCTGAGAGAAGAATGAACTAACCTTTTGTTCTATATTAAAACACATGTAGCCACAGCAGGGCGTGGCATATTCATCCCAAATTGGCAACGGCCCCACAAAAAAAGAAAAACAAAACAACGACATTTTTGTTGTTCTATTGTTGCCACTTTTCTGTTTCTCTTGATGTTTTTTCTTTATTACGTTTTGTTCCTTGCAAATGGTTTTTAAAAATAAAATATCCACAAGTACTTGTTGCTGCTCGGCCATTAGAAATGTGTATATGTATTGTAGAAGGGGTCAATAGACGTGAGGTGCGGATTCAATTTAAGTTTCTTGGTAATTTAGCTAGGAACAAGTTGAAAGTCAACAGAGCAGAAATTGCAAAAGACTTTTTGTATGGCGGTGTGGTGGCGTTTTGGGATCGTAAAAACAAAAGAAATGAGGGAAATGAAAGCCAAAGAGGAAAATGTGAAAAGTATGCGAGAAAACAAAAAAGAAAAAGAAACAACAACAGAAAAACAAAAACAGCAACAAATTCTTTTTGATATAAAACAGAAAAATTCTATGTAAATGTCTGTACGATCTTGGCCTGTCAGCTTTTGCTTTTTTGGCCTGAACAAATGGCCTGAACATCAAAAAAACATTTTCTCTATTTCTCTCTTTTGTTATTTATTTAAATATTAACTGCAACAAGTGCCAAGAAAAGAGAAATACAGATAAAGCAAAGGAGGGAAACCCAAATGAAAATGACAAATAAGAAAAGGGGGGGGAAGAAAATGTGAGAAAATGCGAACAAATTGGAAGGGGGGACAAGAAGCATAATGCTTGGAGTATAACAATATATCTATAAATAAAGAAGACAACCCCCTCCGATCTCCGAACACCCTCCACACACAAACTTCCTCCTCTTATTTGGCCTGCCTTACGTCATTTTCTGTGTGCAACTTGCCCCAAAAATCGATGACGTCAAAATTATGTGGCCCCAGACAAACTCTGTGAGTCGACGCAGAGAGTCCCTCCCGAGTTGCACATACAGATTCTATTTGGAATACCCTGCATTTAATGGTTAGGGTGATAAGGGTATATGAAATAAAAGCAAAACACCTATTTCTAACATCTAAAAGTCTGTAAGAGCTTGGGATGTATATCAATCTAGTTTGTAGGTAAACTTTTCTCACGCGCTTTATGGTATATACTCCTGATTAGCATCAGCTATCGTTAGGATCTCAGAAACTATAAGAGCTACAGCTATAAAATTTGGGATGGGGATCAATCTAGTATGTAGGAAGACTTAGAGCGTTCTAAATTAGCAACACGCCCTCTGTCGTTTATATATTCTCCAGATCCACATCATCTATTACCAAGATAGAGACTATAAAAACTAAAACTATTGAAATTGAGATTTGAAACCGTTTTCCATCTTTCTTCCTTGTTAGAAAGGCTTAATGTTAAGTTATAAACAAGCTACATACTGCCTTTAAAATAGACGGGAGTTTACAGCAGTCCAAGTGGGAATTTTCTTTCACTTGGGCTTAAAATATTTAATAGACCAAATTCTATAAATAATATCTAACAGTCTATCGAATTTCATAAAAATCCTCCTTTAATTAAGTGAGTTATGAGGAAGAGAAAGTAAATATTAGAATCTTTTACACTTACTGCTGGGTATATAGAAGTCGAGGCGTTAAACTCACTTACTTCAGTTCATTATCTGAGCACAATTCTCACCCATTAACAAAAGAGAGCAAGATCTTTTTGGATACATTTTGTGTTCAGTTTCATTTCGGTTCTGTTTTCGAAACGTTTCGATTTAGTTTCTTTCCCCCAAAACGATTTCTTTTTCTTCGTTTCTTTCTTTATTTTTATTTCGCACTAAAATTATTAAATGAATTTTAAACGAATTTACTAAAAAACAAATAAATAAATATAAATGTTTAACTAAATTACAATTATTTTGCCATTAATCTGTGAGTGAAGTGAATGAAGGTTTTAAGAAAACTTTTTTTTTTTTAAAAATGTTCATAATTTTTGCCAGAGAAAATTTGCTATAAATAGACTTGGGGGGCTACACATACACATAGAAGGAAATATATATACAAAGAGATATATGTATATATATCGGAAGATCTCTCTCTTTTTCCTTGTTTCTCTCTCAGTTTGTCTAATAATTGTCTCTCTTTTTGACTGTTTTGCAGCATTCAACAAAAAAAAATATATCAAAATAATGATGATTCCTTGCTGGAATTTGATTTCTATCTGTTAATGCATGGATAATGGATTTAGCAGATCAAATCGATGACTATATCTGTTCATTTGAGGGACTTGGTGACTTAACAATGGACTCTTTAGCCATGTTTATATTTTTATGGGCCGTTCTGGCCCTATTCTCAGTATGGCTATGCAAATTGCTATACTCAAAGTATCTTAACAAGAAGCCAGCCAGTGCGGCAAACAGTCGTCAGAGTAGTGTGGCTCCTGGTGGTCTGAGCACAGGATCGGGCTCAGCCACGGGCAAGCCAGAGAAACGTTTATCCGAGCCACGTGATTTGATGGCCACCAAGACTAAAGTGGATGATCTAGCTAAACCCCTAGTGGGTGGCATTTCAGCTGGCAGAGGTCGCTCCTCCGCCTCACCAGGAGCAATTGGAGGTGGTGGTGGCGGCGGAGGCGCCGCAGGGCCACGTCGTCGTGTGGTACGTCAAAGCTCAACAGGACCAGAGAATCGCAAGACACGCTATGTGCCACCACCTTCAAATGTTGTGGGACCCGAAACGGTAAGTAGGAATTTTTAGATTCGCATACTGAAAACTAATGTCTTTCTCTATCTTGCTTTCTTTTCTAGAGCTCTGTTACCTGGACAAGTCAGGTATTTCGCTGGCTTTACAGCGATCTAGTCATTGTGAACGAATTACTTATGTCCTGGGTGATAGCCATCAACGATTCGCTACGCAAATCTGTGGAGGAGGTAAGACAACAAACTTCTTAAGCCCCTGATGATGATGATGATGACATCATCTCTGCCAATTAGCTCAGTGTTTCACCTATCTTATGTGATGTCATTTCGTACATTGAACTTTGTTCTTCAACTTGAAATCGATTTAGGCTTCTCCATGTTCTCTCTCTCATGTTTTTCCCATATGGCAGGCAGGCATTCGCTCAAGCGAAACGCGTTTTGAGCTTCTTTTTTTTGTTTTTGTACTTTTATCGCCTTTTTCGCACAAAGTAAGTTGCGCGAGTCGTAGGCCAAGGTCAGCACTCGTCATGTTAGTCACTTATACGAATATTTCTTGCCTTCTATTTATAAATGACAAAGTCGCGTTTTATATTCCCCCCCAAAAAAAGTAACAAAAACAAATATAAATCAAAAGCAAGAATTGAGCTCACACATGAAACACTTTAGGCTTACGTAATGTGTTCCAGCAAAAAAAAGAATGAAACATGTTCATGATGTAAGTAAAAACGAAGAAGTCTTTTAGTAGACAGAGGTTTTATTGTTTTAAATTTGATTTCCTTTTCCGAAAGAACTAACTCATTTAGCATTATCAATAGTAAAAGCAAAGAAGACTTCATTCATTCACGGATTGACTCGAATTACACTTTTGCTACAATAATTTTTTTGTAATTTCCAACTATTTCAAGAGCGAAAGAGATTTGATTTTGATGGGGAAATTGCTGTTTAAGAAGACTCATTAACTTATTCTCCATATAACTTTGTTGAAAGTTTTTAGCATATTTTTCAAAAACTCTTTTTCAAGAATTAATTGACAATTCGACTACTTTAAGTAGAAAAAAAGTTTTATTTCAAGAAGAAAAGCCTAGAAATCTTAAATGGCGGCTTTTGGGGTTGAAAATATAATTGGAAATGTCTTACAAATAGTTCTTATTTCTTACATTTAGTTTAATATACATAGTTCACTAGAGGGAAAAACTAGTCGAAAGAACTCAATTTGAAGTACGGTAGAATCCGGTTATAACGAGTCCCCTTATAACGTCCGTCCGGTAATAGCGACTAAAGTTGGATAAGTGATTGGTTGGTCCCAAACTTATTTAAAAGGGGCTTCGGTTAGTATGTCCTTCGAATATAACGACGAAAATGGTCGGTCCCTTGAGCGTCGTTATAACCGGATTCTTCTGTATTTGGATCAGTTGTTTTAATTTTGTACACGTTTTTAACCCAATTCACTTAGAATTCCCAACTAGTTTAAACGGCAAAGATGTTTAACTTCATTAAGAGCTTAGAGAATGTAAAATGATGACGTGATTATGATGTTAGACCTGCAAAGCTCTATACAATTAAACCAGATCACTTTTATGTATAAACATTATATTGAAATCTAAAAGCCGACTAACCTTTGCTATTCTTAAAGTGGGTCACATGAGGTGAAAGAAGTTATAGCTTACGACCTGTCAAAAAATTAATTCAAAAATGTAAACAAGAAAAAAGTGACCTAAAGACCCATAAGACCATGATATAAACCATTAAAAATAAGAAGTAATAACTTCAAACTATATAAAAATACTATGGAAAACAATGTTTTTGAATGGTTTCTCAACTTAAAAACTTTATAAATTACTTTCTAACTTTATAATATAAAGTAGAAATTTGATTTAAGGTAGACGTCACCTTTTAATAGGTTTATACATAAAATTGGCGCATTCTCAAAACCTCTTTACTCTTTGATTAGGTATATCCTCGATTTATGGTTAATACCCTTTCTTTTCTTAATTTTCTCCCCATCAGCACGGTGTGGCCGTTGAAGTTGTACGTGTCCTGCCCGATAGTCCAGCACCAGGATTAAATAATATTTTCTGTAACTGCGATGAGAATAATCCCTCCGAAATGGTAAGTAAATTACTCAACCGATCTGACTCATCATACTTGACTACAATGTTTGCTTTGCTTGGCAGTTGATTACTTTCGATTGCGATGCCATGCCAGTGCTGCAGGTGAAGACCTTTCGCCAGAAATCGGGCAAGGTGGAGACATCGCATTATAAGGTCACTGTGTCGCGTTTTCGTGCACGCATGGCCATACCAATCAGCTATAATACCCTCAAGGGTGAGATGCGTGTGGAGGGTTATCCAGATGTGAGTGCAAAAATAAACCAAAATAAGCTATAGACGATTTACAAATTGATTGATTGTGTTTTTTGTGTTCTAGGTGCGCATTGCCATGAATAGTGTGGGAGCCATTAAGGCCATGGATCAGGATGAACAACAATTGCAGACAGTGATTAGTGAGATTTTGACTACGGCTCTGCGTGACACTGTCTATCCGGTGGACTTTTCCATATATTCCACATGCCCGCGGGCTGAAGTTGAACCATTGGATTTGCCTGTAATCTATCCCGTCCATTATGATTCGCTGGCGGTGAGAGCATTGAGAAGACTAAAAGAATCGATTGCTCGTTTCGTTTGTGTTTCCCCTAAGTTTGGACTGTCTTTTTTGAGTTCACTTCTCTCAGTCATCTTACAAATACAACAACAACAACAAACACTTCTCATTGTTCTCACGCGTGGCCATTTCTCTCTTACTCTACTTACTCCTATGTAATCTTTTATCTCTCTGTGTCTATGAAATTCGCCTTCACTTCGTTTCCTCAGACAGTTTCCGTTTCCGTTTTGCGTTTCACTCATTTTCAATTACAAACAAAAGTAACAAAAAGTTCACTCTTTTTATTTTCAGGGCAATCAATATTTTCAATACTATTATAATTTCTAAAATACACGTTCTTTGTTACGATAGAAAAGTTCCTAAAAATATGCTATAATAAAAGGCGAATTTCATGACTTAGTCTCTTTTGAACCCCCCACTTCATTTCTAATATTGTTTAGTACTCACATTGACCCCCAATTCCATTACACAGCACAACATGGAACAACATCATCTCTCTGGATTCCGCGACTCGCAGCACATGTCCGCCTCAAGTCGTCGTCTGTTGGTGAAGATTGTCAAGGGTGAAGGCCTCAAGGATGCCCATGAACCGTATGTGGTTATAGAAATGGATGAACCAGCCCAGAAGAATCAAACAGGCACTCAGCGTGGCACTCGGCCTTATTGGGATGAGCATTTCCTATTGTGAGTTCTGAGGGAGAAATCCAAGATATTCCCTCCTTACTAACATTTCTTCCTTTTTTACAGTGAACTCTCCCCCCAAAGTGCTGAAATACTTTTCGAAGTCTACGACCATCCAGTGATTGCATCTGATCCGCCCAAGTTCCTAGGTCTTGGCCTGGTTGGCATTGATGAGCTGGCCGTGGGACCGGCTTCCACACAACTGCTTCAACTTCAACCGAGACCATACGAGACCCAACCCGTGTCTGGAGCAATAACAGTTGATTTCGTCTTCATCGAGGGAGCCGAGATTCCTGTAAGTCAACGTCCTCAGCGCCTCAAGGAGGCTTTGCGTCTCAGCACGCCAGCTATCAATGAGCATATTCGAAATGGAGCCGATTTGGCTGATGCAGCGGTTCGTGCCTTGCAAGATGGTGCCCTGTCCTCCTCGGTGAATGGTGGCCAGCCCAGTAAGAGTACACTGATCATTCACAGTGTCCAGCGGGTGAGTTTAACTAACTAGTTTGATCATCTATCTAAACAGTGCGACTAGTAAAATAAAGAGAAATTGTATCAAAATTAGCAGAACATTCCCTCAAACATGCAAAGTGTCTAACAAAACTCCTAATTTTTGGAGTTTTATGTTCTTTTGTGATTATTGTGTTTTTTTCCAAGAGAAACAATTAGAAAATTTACTAATGAAAAACATTTAAGACTAAAATTGTTAATCAGTTTTTAATAGTTCTTCATAATTCTTCACACATAAAGTTTTTTACTGAGAGCCCAAAGGCAAAAACAACATTTTGATTTCGTCTAGGTCTAATCTACGTCTAGGTTATATCTAAGGTTATCTATAATTTTTTGTATACTACAAATTATATACATATGTAGTTCTAACAAAATTTGTTCTACTTTTCACCTGGTTAAAATAGGATTATGTATAGATTTTTTTCTTTCGGTTAAGCATTCCCATCTAAATAAAACAAAATATAGGTTTTAGGTTTTTGTATGAGTTTTTGGGGGTGTTCTGAAAAATTTCTCACATACAATTTCTTTTATTTTTGCAATTTTCTCGTACTGTGTTTTATCATTAAAACATTTCCTTTGTTTTTGATTCCCCCAAAACAATTTTTATTTTCTTCTTTTCCCTCCCACCATCTTCTACTTTCGTTATTTTCGTTACTGTTCCTGATCCCGCACAGAATTCGAGCAATCCAAATGCATTTAAGGTAAATCATTCTATAAATTTAATGCTTCTGTCTAAACGAGTTTATTCTGAGTTCCTCTTTTGAGTTATGCCGTCATCTAATCCTTGTCGACTTTATACACACAATGAGTCTAAACTAACTAATCTAGAAAATAAAATACAAATTGTTTTTTTATTGAATTCTTTTGCCTAACCATTGTGCGCTTCTCTAACCTGATCTGCCCTGCCCTGCCTCCGTTCGCCTGCGAAAAAAAATGTCAGGTTGAGGTTAACAAAGATGGCCAAATTGAGGTGCTGGAGTCACCCACAGCTCTGGACCAGGCTGTGGCTCAGGCCTTTGAGCGGGCTGCCCAAGAGGCAGCTTCGTCCAAGGCGTCCGAGCAGATCGAAAACGATATCCAAGAGGAACAGGTGCCCACTCCAGCAACGGCAACGACCAATGAAACAGGTAACCACGAGGACAGTACAACAGACGAGGTGAGTTTGAGTTCTGAGCATGGCATGTGAAGTTCAAGTTTCTCATTAGTTAGGTCTATTAAATGTTAGAACTGAATACTAATGCTTCTTCTGTCAATCACTCTTCTAGTTTGGCCAACCGAATGCCGCCTCCTCGCCCAATGGCAGTGGCTATCACAATAATTACAGTCTCAATGGTAGCAGTCAGTTGACTGGAACTGGAACTGGACCTGGCCTGGGTTATGGCAATGGTGCATACTCCTCCAATACGAATAGCCTGCCAAGGAATGGTGGAGGTGGAGCCTATCAACCAGATCCAGCAACTCTCGAGGATGATCGTGGGCGTAGCAAAAAACGTAATTTCTTTGGCACCCTCAAGAAGCGACTTAGTCGCTCCAAGACACGTACCCTATCGGCCGATCAGCCCAATAACAATCATCAAAAACTTTCACAAACAACAACAACAATCGGACTCACCAATTCCAGAACAGCCACCGGAACCCTCAATGGTGAATCTTCCCGTTCATTATCTGTCGATCGTGCCACATTGTCTAAAAGCAATTCACTTGGTAATTACCCGTCTAAACACACATGTCACAAAAGCGATCACAATGCGATCACCAAAAGGAACTGCCAACCAATCAACCAACCAACAATTGCTGCTGCTATTGCATATCTAATCTCCCGGCTTATGATCAACATAAACACACTCACACTTTATACACCCGCACACACACCTCCACGCATTTTGAACCAGGGTTTGCTTTTATATTCTTCTCCTGCATGATCAAGGTTTTCCCCCAAAAATAGATCAACTCAGGTTATCCCTTACATTTTCATATGTGATTGTCTAAATCTACTTATTAAATTGGCATAATTTGTTAGTTATATTAATTTAAGAAGGCATAATTGGGGAGAAGTTTGAGTTATTAGCAACTACTTTTCAGGTTTGCCACGGCTGTAAATATGTATTTTATCTTAGGATATAGTAAACCATTAATTTAAGACTCTATTTAAAAAGTTTTGCGCTTTTTAAGCAAGGTATTTGAGATAACCCATATGGATTTCTTTCAAATTTGTTTCATTAAGACTCTGAAGTCTTAAGCGATCCATCCGGCTCGAAGGACCAAAACGATCCATCCGGCTCGAAGGAACAAAATGAATAGGAATTCCTGAGAGAATGAAAATAACCCAATCTTCATTCGTTGAATTCAAAATATGAACATAGATGAACTTTTGGACTCTAGGAGGCGACAATCGTTCTTAAAAATGCTTATTTTAATAACCCACTTTTTTCGGGTATTGAAAATTGTTTATATTTCATGCTCAGCGTTGGCTACTTTATATTTCGCCGTCGTTGTTAAGTGTTTTTCACAAAGTGTGGATGAATGGTTTGTTGGTTCTAAGCAATACTTGTCATATAAATCTTTATGACTTATGTATTTTCGTTTTGTATATTTCTTTGTTCAATCTCATTTGGTGGAGCCATGTCTGATGAACGCGATGTTTAATCTTAAACGTTAAGTTAAATTGCCATTAAACTTAAACTTAAGAAAAATGTTGCTTAAATTACCAATCGGTTAGTTTATGTTTTAATAAAAGGTTGTTGAACAAGTCCTTTCTTAAAATACTGTTAAAGGCTTAAAGACCAACTTCATTAGTTTCATAATTCATAAACATAAAACCGATTGTGAACGAAATGAAGTTAAAACAATCCCAACAATCTTTTAACAATATTAGTTTTTTAAAGAAAGATAGAAATAAAGTTTAAATGGCAAAATAGGCTCTCTTTTAGCTTCATGAACTATAATCAGGTAATATTGTAGGTCTTTATTTTAGTAGAGAAAATCGTTTATTTGGAAATAAAGAAATCAAACTTAAAGATCGAACAGTTACAACTAAGGTAGATGATCGTTTTGAAAGAAGAAATTTGACTCATTTTCAAACATATAGTCAAACTTATAGTTCTTTGTTCTCAAAAACGAATTGCTATCAACTTATTCCCATTTTTGGATCCAAAAAATTAGTTGCAAAACAAAAGTAAACTAATTTTTTAAAAAATCATCACTTTTATGCACTTTTTTCACTTGATATTATTAACCACTACATTGCATGCTATCTATCTATATATAATCATACATATATATTCATATTCATTAAACAATTTTATGTCCCATATCTCTATCCTGTGTTCTATGTTCTGTCTTCTATCTTTCTTCTTCACATCTTTTTCTCTTTCTCTTTTCTCTCCATATGCGAACTGAAACCTTATATCAAATAAAATCTGTATGTATACCATGGTTCCGTCCCACACACACACACACACACACACACACACACACACACACCTACTCTTACACACGCACAACAAATGATAACTGATAATAATAATAATTTTTGTGTAAATCATTTATTAATTGATTTAATATTTTTTTTCTTTCACACTTTTCTTTCTTTCTTTTAATGATCTCTTTTTTTTCGTTTTTTTTTTTTTTGGATTTATGCTTTTCTTAATGGTTTTCATTTTTGGGGTATATGAAAATACTCAATGTATATCTTCTAAATATATATAAACACTGTAACCAAATAAAACCACAATCAATACCGATACCAAAACGAACCCGACAGGACCCCGCATGGGCATAGGCACCACCATCGATCATCACTCAAGACGCTCTTCAATTTCAGAATCATCGGCCATCTCAGGTTTCTCTTCGGCCAGTAATAAGACCTATGTGCATGAAGCATCCACTTTGGTCCTGGAAACCATTGAGAATGGTGTGAAACGGTTAGTCTTGGCTCAAAGGACTCAATTCCTTTTACTTAAATCATAATCCTTTTCTTACAGACACTTTATTGTGCCTTTGGCCATTGCCCAGAGACCGCGTTGGCGTCGCAAAGGCACCAAATTGCATATCTACAACGATCATACCTTCATTGCCAAGCATTTGAGCGGGTAAGTAACATTAAAATTTAGTTTATAATTTAATTTAAAACATTTTCCGTAACACCTTTGTAGAAGCGGCTTGCAATGTTCGATCTGCATGAAGTCCATACCACGCCGTCCAGGCAAACAGGGTTACGAGTGTCGTGATTGTCAATTGATTTGTCACAAGCAATGTCATATACGGGCACCACAATCCTGTCCCAATCCCACAGTGCTCTCCATGGAACTGTAAGTACTCGTCGAACATTGTGTAATCCTAATTGATTGCCCAAAACAAGCTTTATTTTAGTTATATCCCTTCATTTTAATTTCTTATGGTAGATGGGCCTCCTAACTAATTTATGGTTTTTATTTTATTCTCTTTTCACACACACACACACACACACACAATAAACCCACCAATAAACCAAATTGTAACTTCCTGCCACAAAAAGAACCTCATTTCCGGTACTCACAGAGAGAGATATGAATTTAGTTAACTAAAAAGCCAAGCAGAAAACCAAAAAGAGAAAAAAAATTAATAAATTATATATATCTATGCAGTTTTTTTTTATATAGTTGCTTTTAATCTATGTATATATACAGATATATATATATATTTGAATTGGCATCAGAATTACATGAAATAATTAATATATTTCGCTTCGCCTGCAGCAAATATTGCACCCAATTTTGCCTTTGCTTTCTCGCCTTAACTTTAGATATACATATATATGTTTAATTCTAACATTTATACATTTTCTTCTATATCATCATCTATTTTCTAACCATCAAAACCAAAAACATCGGAACAATTCTGCAATATATATCTATATAAACATACTATATAGGATGCCTAATGAAATATAAGAGAAGTAAGAGAACTAAAAAGTGTAATTTTGATGCCAATAAACAGAAAGAAACTAAGCCTAGAGTTCAACATAAAGCAGAGGGAAAGATCTCCCAGGGAATATATTTTTTTTTTTTGGTTTATTTTTTTTCGGTTTTGGTTGATTTTGGAACAATTTTCTAAAAATAATAGAAAAGTTTTTGGTAAGCTTTCCCCTTTTCTGCATGGAGTTCGACTGTGTTGTGTACCCCCAAAAAAAAATAGAACCATAGAATAAAACTCTATTTAAAATTCAGCATGACATACTAAAGAAAAGTTTCTAGATAATTTAACACACGCAAAGAAAAACAAATTATGGCTTTGAGTTTGAAATTTCTTTTATATATTGTTTTGAAACGTTTATCAACTATTTATTATTAAATATATCTAATACTCATTTCTTTTTCCATCTTTATCCTAGAACAAAACTTAACTCAGCTGCAGCGGATCGAAGCATACGAAAATTGTGAAGGAAACAGCAATGAAATCTCCTCATCTAATCCCAAAATCGAAATATTACATTTACAAGAAGTTTTAATGTTAAGAAAAACTACACACAAAAAACCAACAAACAACAACAAACACAAACATAACAATTTGAAAACATACTCGTTTATTTATTTAAACACAAGTGCAATAATTTAATTTTAATGTCCATTTATTTACCTCTCTTTAATTTAATTTTTTTTTATTTTTGTTTCTCTGTGTCTTGTATACCTTTTTGATATTTTGATAATGATAATTGTAAAAACCAAAAAACAAAGCGAATGTAGAATTTGTTTTGAATAAAAAATTAATTTGGTACAAGTGAATGGGAAAATTAAATCAAATTTAAATTTTTTATGAGGTGTGTACGGAAAAGAAAGGGGGGAAATTCCCCCTTATGTATGATTCTTTATCAAACCTTGCTTAGTAAGATAAACTGTTTGAAAAAGCCCGCACATTTGTTAGCTTAATTTATCGCTCACAATCGATAATCTTGCTGCTCAATAACAAGTTGAAATTAATCGATAACTTAACAGTGCTGTAAATTGCGTGGTTTGGTCTATCGATAAAGTCGATTTTGTTTGAGTTGGCATCCATTGCGCCATGTTCGCCTCTTTTGCTCAGGTTCAACTCATTGCTTATTTTGACGGCATTTATAGTGAATGTTTAATTTTTCTATGTTGAATATTCACTTTAACGGCGAATATTTTCTCGTTACGGCGAATATCCAAACAAAACGTACGAACATGTTCGAGTTGGCATCATTGGTTGGAGTTGGCATCGGGTGGTTCGATGTCGTTTCGATATCAAGTTCGATACAGCGAAAAAAGGATATCGATCTATCGCACTTTATAAATTCCGATACCATCGATGAAGCTATCGATTGATTTCCCATCTCGAGCGCGTAAACGCAAGTGAGGGAGGCCAAACGAAAATCAAGTGCGAAACGAAAACAAAAAAGCAAAAAAGTTAAAAATGTGTTCTAAAATTCAGAAAGATATTTAAATAATAATATCAAATAGATTAAAAACAAACTTGTGAAATTGACAACGCTGCAGCAATCGCAGCGCAGTTGAGTGACGTGAGAGTGAGGGAGATAACAAAATACAGATAAATGTGTGGAAGAAGAAGCAGCAGCAACAGTGAAAGAAGATCTTAAATATAAAGATAAATTCTTGCGTGCCCCTCTCTCTATATATGTGTGTGTATGATGGTATGTGAAAGTGTGAGTGTGTGTGAATAGCTTTTTTGTTTAAACAATCTTGGCCATGTTTCAAGGTGCATGCGGATGTCGACGCCATTTACCATGCAACCGGTATAGACTCTCTCACACTCTGCCTCTCTTTCTCACTCCCTTGAAATACCCTCACACACAATAATCACACACACACACACACGCATACCAACGCAGTTATTTAGCTGCGCAAGCTACTACTTTTTTTTGCGCCACTGATTATATGGGCTCCTCCCCGCCCCTTTCCCTTGTTGTAGTTGCTGCTGTCTGACTATTTATAAATACGAATTGCGATAAAGGCGTAATTGCAACAACAACAACAGCAATTGCAGCTTTAATCAAGCAGCAACTAAAAACACAGAAAGGCAACTGTTTTCATCCCATTGTCTGCATAAGTGTCTATGTGTGTGTGTGAGTGTAAGAGGGAGAGGCAAAAGATGTTCCCATATGCATAATATTTGTCCACACAGTGGGCCTTTATCTATTTGTCAATTGAAATTGCTTGCATAAAAAGCATGAGCTTTAATTAATTGATCATTACAGTTGAAAGGGCACCACACTTTCTCTTTTTGTAAAGGCCAAAGAAATTTAATGAAAATTCTAGCACTAAGAAATTAGTTTGAGTCACTGTAAAGATAGCAATCCTGCCCACACCTTTCTTAATCTCTGTCTCTCTCTCACTCTTGTCCATCTGTTGCGCTCCCTCACCTTCTCACTCTCACGCTTACTCTCTCTCGTTCTTTCAACTTTCTATTGTTGCTCCACCTGTTGACAACAATTAATTCTGTTGTTAAATAATTTTTGTGTTTTTTTAGATCAAAGAAAACAAAACAAAAATAACAAAAATTCGAAAAGTAAAAATCAAAACTCGCGCCTGCCTGTGCCTGCCTGTGTGTGTGTATGTGCGTGCGTGTGTGTCCAAGTATTTGTGTATGTGTGTGTGTATGTACGTAAGCGTGCGGCGCCAATTAAAAAACAAACAAACTGAAAAGAAAATATTAAAAACCCAACAAAAAGCTAAAGACGTGTGATTCAACCAGAGGAGGGGCCAAGCCAGCCAAGTTAACCATTAAAATGTCGGATTCGCATTATCAGGTGAGCAAAATAACAAAAAACTAAAATGTAAACAGTTATTTCTAACACACACGACCACCTGTTGCCCATTTGATCCTTGTAAAGGGCCACTTAATGCGCTTGGCCAATAACAATAATAATAGTTGGTAATAATGCTAAGTAGAACTACAACTGACTGCAAATGACATCACTTTAATTTGTTTGTTACACATTTTGTTGCGTGTTTTTGCCGACCTCCCACTAGTGCGTGCCTAGTCTGACGTCTGTCAATTGCTTTAAGTGACTCTCTCGCCCCTCCACCCTCTCCCACACTCACTCTCAGTATTTATGTTGGCATAATAAACAAGAATTTTGTTTTATTAGCTAGTAAAGACAATTTGCATACCCCTTAAAGGGCAGATCAGGGCTGGATTTAAAAAAAAAAAAATTGGAAATTATATATCCAACAGTTATTAATATATATACTTAGCTCTGATGGGAAAACGTTGCTAATTTTGCTGAAAAAGTTTAAATTTTTCTTTGAGTGAGTATTTTGTTCACTTGCTCAATTCATTTATCCGTTGTTCAATTGCTTACTACATTATTCACTTGTTCAGTTGCTCAGCAAAAGCATTTTCTAGTGTATTTTAGATAATTTATGATTTTTAGTTAATGAACAAGTAACTACAATTGGAAGAGAGCATGATTAGTTGTTTAGTTTAGTGAACAACTCATTTTTGTTGATTTACCCAATGAAGAACCCAATACTAATATATGCCTTTCAAAGGGAAAATGTGCTTAATTTCACCCCCATTGATCCGGCACTGTCTAGTCATTTGGCCAACTATCAAGTTCAAGGCTAATACTAGTACTAAATCAACCAATTAAAATGCAGAGGGCATTTTACAGCAAATGTTGCCAAATTTGTGTCCACGCAAAAGGCCCAATAAACATGTCATTTGAACAAATGGAGATGCCCTCTAAAAGAAGTCAGATCAACTCCTCTCTCTCTTTCTTTCGATTTGCAGGGTATTTGTGTGCACAGAGGGCGAAGAATAAACTGTGCATAAAGTTTTATAAATAGCCAACATTTTGCAAAAAGATGGGACAAAAATGGACTACTTATACTTGCAATTACCCCTTTTGAATGACGCAAAGTGTTTGTGAAGGGAAAGAGGGGCAGATAGTTCAACTCAGACGCCTTAGTCTTATCGCCTAGAGAGTTGCTTATCAACTACATGGCAAATGGGCTACCGTCTGAAGTTGAATCTTTAAATGCATCACGTAGTCAGTCAGTCAGTCGGACGTTTGGTTGGGTGGTGTTGGTTCATCTCTCTCTCTCATTCTGTTATTCTCTCATTCATGACTCAAAAAAATAAAGTGAATTACACAGAATAATTGTAGAAAATGGCAACCAAAAGATGCCGCCGACGCTTTAAATGACTTGGGATGGTATAAAGATGAAGATACTTTTATTTTTTTTTTTTCCCCCACCCTCTCTGCATGCACCTGAGTTGGTCTCGGCTTAACCGGTTTAGCACAGAATGAAACAGAACAGGGTCAGCCAGTTTTGCATTACAATTTTAACCCTTTACTGGCCCTAATCAAATATATGTATTGTTTAAGAACATCAACAATGCTTGAGATACTCGAATCATGGATTCAAGTACTATATTTCTCTTATAATTACAATAATTGAATCTATTTGCCGCCATAAATGTCAGAGCACTGAGATAGATCTCAGTTGTTATTTATCCTAACTTTAGATTACCTAATATACATACTTACCCTAAGATACCTGTAAAGACTTTTAAAATAAGGTCAGAGTACAACAATTTGGATTTAATTTTTAAGGGAATTTAATCGCATCCATTTTTAAATTTCTTTAAATTTCTTTTGTTGTTAATTTGTATGTTCTGTGTTTTGTTGTTATATAAACATTAAAGAAATAAATTGATATATTTTTGTTTTTCTGTAATTTTTTGAACAAATTTTGCATTTAGCGTAACTAACTAAAGATCGAAATGGACAAAAAGTTAAATATTTAAGCCCCTTCATTTGCTGTATACCAACATCTTGGCCACTGACAACCTGTCAGAGAGTTGGGCAAACAAATGGGTGGCGGCGGCATCAGTAGGAGAAGAAGATTGAAGAGGGGACCCATCTACATTTCACATTTGTTTATCTTTTGTGGGGATCCTTAGAGGTTGACCATTGGCAAACAATTTAGTTCTATGTACTTGTCTATTCGCATAGGTTGTATACCCAACAAGTCAAGTGTGTATCAATTAAAAGGGTATTTAGCTGTTTGTTGCGGTTTTGTCTTTGGTTTATGATTTCCGTGCAACCCTGAGCCAATGTTGCATTTAATTAAATTCAATTGTATCTTATTAAATTGTTGTGTTGTTGTTGTTGTTTACTTTGTTGATCAAGATCGTGATGATCAAAATGATGATGATGATTATGAGACTGATAAAAAAGCCAGCCAGTTCTCTGTTATCACACACAGACACGTGATTTGTTTATGAAAATGTCGCATGTTTAGCTTAGATTATTATTATTTTGTTTATGTATTTGGATAGAGTTTTATGCGCTTTAGAAAATGCTTAGAGAGATGAGATTTTGACATTTAAAAAGAAAATCCATAGTATAGTCTTGAAGAATCTTAAGACGTTTAGGAATAAGAACCAAAGGGGCTTTTTTAGCCATTTCAAGAGGTCTTTTTAACCTTTATAAGAACGCCCTACCAAACGCTTAATCATTCAAGTGACTTCTTCATAGTGCATCATTGTTGATTCGCATTATCTTGTGGCAAAATGCTCTCCATCTACCTGTTACCTCTGCTTGTTAGACTCTTATCTAACCACGACCATAATATAGATGGGAACGGTGGGTGGATGGTAGGCTGGGGTAGGGTTGGGGAAGGTGAATGATTGTGATGGAGCTAGTGGCGCAAAAGTCAAAGCAATAATTTGCGCAATTGAACCCATCAATTGCCATGCAATTAAATGTGACCAAGAGGCAAACTGAGCTATGAATTAACCTAGTCAAACACAGGAGAGACAGTTCCAAAGAGCAAAAGAGGGAGAGAGAGAGGGAGAGGGAGAGCGAGAAAGCAATATGCGATGGCCAACTGGTGGCAGGCTGTTATTTCAATGAGAGACAGAGATGAATGATGTGATATAACCTGACACGACAATGGCAGCAGCAGCAACAACAGCAGCAAGTTAATTAAATGATTTTCAATGCCTTACGACGACGACTACGACTTTCTTTCTTACTTTCTGTTTGTTTTTTTTTTTTTTGTTTTTCCAATGAAATTGCAATAGTCACAAAATTCATTGGGAAATTCAATTTCCTTTACCCTCAACAACCTAATGAGATTGTTATTGCGAATGATTCCTAATTCTTTCCATATCGATTTCAGATTAAAGTTCTTTGCAATTTTTAGTCCAAACCCCTCGCACCACCTCTTTGTGTGTTCCACTTCTAATCCTTCTTCTACACTAAGCCAAAGCTTGGGATCGGAACTAGTTTTATGCCACGAAACTGGAAATCTGCTTGAATTTGGCACATGCAGGTGTCCCCAATTACTTCAATGGATGATTCTTCAACAACAAAAACATGGGGCAAAAAGTAGTAGAGAGGAAGAGGGAACTCTAGAAATTGGGACAACGTTAGCTAGTTTTAGGAGTTTTTGGTTTGCAAATTGCAAATGGGGATAGATGGAAATGGGGACTGGAACAAGTTGTTGTAGAAAGTAGAACTTGTCACAGGATGGAATGTTGGTAAAAAGAGAGAGAGAGAGAGAGATAGCTAGAAAAAAAATTGGGACTTGGTGGTGTGTGAGAGAGAGAACGACAGTGGCCATAACAGCTGGTAAACTATTTCGTCCAGCTATTATAAATACCGTTATATCAATTGTAGCTAGACTGCTGTAATATTGATATCTCTCTCTCTCTCTCGCTCAGTTGCTCTCAGTATATAATTTTTCGCAATTTTCACTTTCACTTGAAACGACAAAAAGTCAAGTGCACATGAGAGGCTATTGCCATAAACTATTTTTCAATCAAATTAACAGCATGTTAATAATCTTAAAAAAAAGACATGCCAACCAGCCAGTCAGTCAGTTAGCCAGGCGCAGAGTGCATGCTTGAAAGAGAGAGGAGAGCATCGATGAAGAGAGCGCGAGAGCGGGGCGGCATCATCATCATCTAGCCATGCAATTGTTTTTGTGTTTACTTAAAACACCTGTTAAAAAAACAGACACACACATGCACACGCTCTCAAACCTCGACCAATGTCTCTTCTCTCTTTCTCTTGCACCCGCTTTGGTCTAAGCTTGGTAAGCTTCCTCATCTACTACTCCTTGTATGTATGTATGTATGTGTGTGTGTGTAGCTGTACAGCTGCAAGTGTTGTTGACCGCTGTCGCTGCTGCTGCCGTTTGCTGCTCTCAAAATGCCGTTGTTTGTTGATTGAATGCAACTACAACAACAACAACAATACTAGCTTAGATTTAAGCTTAGTAATGAGAACGTGAGTCAGCGCGTGAGTGTAATCAAGACTTTTACAACACTTTTTTTATACTTTGTAAACTTACTGCTTACGGCTTTTACTGAAGTTAGTCGTTTGATTAAACTATACGTATTTGTCGTATCCTAGTATTAGTTTTCAAAACAGAAAAGAAAGAAAAAATCGTATACAATTGTCGTAGTTTTAAATAGTTTTCCCATTGCCGACCTGATGATTCGAGCACTTTTTGACCTCACGATGACATCTCCAATAGTTCACTCTGCAAACAGATGCCGCTTAATCACATTACGTGTGCAGCACGGCTAATGCCTCAATGATTCTGTGGGAATTGCTCTGATTTTTTTTTCGAGCTCTTAATGCAATTAGGCTATGCTTTAGTTGGTTTTTTTTGCATTTTCACCTTTGGGTTGTCGACAGAATTTTCACACTCCCAGGCCCCCAAGCCTCCAGGCCAGGTCGTCGCCTATGACTAGTCTCTCTCTCTCTCTGTCTCTCATCTTTTTAACTGTTTCTTTGTATATTTCCATCATTTATTGTCTAATATTAAACCGTTGGAATAATGTGCATAGGCAAAACTTTTCTAAATTAATTGGTGGAGTTTTTCTTCTATCTTTTGAGATGCAAATGAGAGTCGACACCCTTCGAAATCGAGTAAAAGATATGTCTTAAAGCCAGCCAGTCGGAACTGTCGGCGGCGGCGGCTCCCCTTTGACTTGGCCCTAAACGCCGGAGTTACAGTCTTTTAGCTTTTAGCTCGTTGCTGTTGTCATTTCTGACAGAAATCTTCCGAGAAAACAAAAATTTCCCTTTCGTTCAACACAAATCGTACAGACACATATCTGTCTACAGATCTTGAGTTGAATTTTTTTTCTTCTGCATTTTCTTCATTGTTCTTTCTATATAAAGTATAAAATTGACAAGACAGACTTTAGCTTGGGCTCATTTTCCGCCTGAATGCCAAAGCAACTTTCAGTTTTCTTTCTCATGTTTTGCCTATTTTCTGCTTTTATGCAATTTTTTTTATGGTGGTTAAGTTTTTCAATGAATACGAAATTTGCCTAACCAAAAAAAAAAAATATAAAATCGTTTAGTAAAAGTGTTTACCCCCCTTTTCCTGAGCTTACGGTATTATTTTTTGTATACACCTTTCCCATTAAGCAATGGAAAAAATGTACATTGCCCCAAAAAAAAAAAATATTGAATAAAAAATTGTAATTAGCTAAAAATTTTATTATTATCGTTTTTTTTCTTTGCAATCTCAATTGTACGATTCAACCAAAAAGTGAAGTAATAAATTTACAAAAGTTTGTTTTTTTAGTTTAAGTCTTACATTTAAATACTTTTAGCTTATCTTTTGGTAATCATTTGAAAAAAAATCTTTCAAAAGCTTAGGAAACTCGTCGTATTGTAAAAGTGTATTAAAAATTTTCTTCATTTCCATCATCATCATCATTGATGACAGTTTTTCCTTTTGCGCACTTTTCTTTCCTCCTTTTTGTGTGTGTGTAATTATGTTGAAACTGGCTGGCAGAGATTTTGTACATATGTATATCTGTATATATCTGTTTTTTGGCATGACTTTTTGGGTTTGTCAACCTCTTAGACGGGCGGTCGGGCGGCTAGCGTGGGTTTTGCCATGACGCATTTTGCCATAAAGTATTACCAAAAACAAACGAAAAAAAAAGAAGCGAACGAAAGGAAAAAAAAACCATAATTTTATTGACTTTTTCCAACTGAACGAGCTTATCAGACAGAGCCGGAGGCGATTTGCCATGTGTTTTGCTCATATATCCGACATCCGGTTAGTCTCTAATAAAAGGTGCTGGCAACCCTTTCATATACCCTTACGGCAAACGAGAATAGTGGCAAGTTCTAGTAAGCCTTTAAGTTTTAAAAAAAGCTTTACTTATTATATAAAAAAACCCATAGAATAAAATATAATTTTAATTTCGTATAGTTCTTGTTTTAAAAGCATGGTATTCCAAAGTCCTCATCACGACTTACTTTTTTTTTAAGTTTAGTTAATGCTATTTCAACAGTTTTAAAGTTAAATAACACAACTAAATTAATATTACACAGCTCTCATTGTGATGGGACGTAAAGGGTATAGAAAATGTCATATGCCAAAATTGGCTCTGGTTTCCATTTAGTAAACCATTTAAATTGGGGGCGAGGACTGTCAATATCTAATTAGCCAAAAGTCAGACGAAGGTGAAGCACATTACTAAGGTTTCCAACCCTTGAGTGGTACAGGTAGATGGAGCGAGAGAGAGAGAGAGACAGAGAGGGAGAGAGAGTGCGTTAAAAAAATGCACCGTTACAATTATTCTTCTCTTTTAAAAAAACAAGTGATGCCCTGCTGTGTTCTTTTCCCGGCCATTTGCATATGTAGTATATCCATAGAATTTTCCATTTATCCAGCTTATCTCTATTATGGGTCTAGAAATATTATAGAGTGAGAAATGTAAAACTCAAAAACTAAAACCAAAAACAAAAACCTTTCTTCTTACTCTTCTTTACATCTTCTTCGTATTCTTGTTGTTATTGTTGTTGTTTCTTACTTCCAAATGTTAATCAAACATAGCTGTATAATTCTCAGAACTAGCACAATAAAAAGCTGCTGGCTAAAGAACAAGAACAACAACAATAAGAAGTAGTAACAGAAGCAAAGCTGCTGCTCCCCTTTCTTCTCCTCTCACATCACTTCACTTCACATCACACTCTCCGCGGCCAATTAAGAAAAGAAATGCTTAAGGCCTGCAGTCAGTCTCCATGGTTAAGAATACAGCACATTGCGCAGGTCCGTTATGCTGCAGTGTGTGACGTCATAAGAATCTAATGAGCAAGTTATGATCGTTTTGCGTTTTTACGAATATATTTTTTGTAGGCAGATTACTTAGATCTTAGAGATCTCTATACATAAATAGACCTAGAGAAGTTATGCTATTGATGACGTTGATATTATGATATGCTAGTTTATCTTTTGCCGTTATTCCATATTTGCTTGCAGTCAGTCGAACGCACTCTGCACCACCCCACCACCACCCCATTTCTAACTTCCATCATTCATTGAACCATGCAAGACGCTCTGCTGCCGCTGCCGCTACTAACTTGACTCTCACTTTGAGCTACTCTCTTGTCTTACACTCTCTTGGCAACAATCTCCTACTCAATCGCTCTCTCTCGCGCTCACATGCTCTGCTTGCTTGGGGCTTTGGGTTTGTGTGCTCTGCCTTCTGTTTGGGGACTACAGTTAACTTTCAGTCGTCAACTAAGAAGCCGGCTTCAGCTGCGTTATCTGCGTCGTCGTTGTCGTCGTCGCCGTCGTCGCTGCGTTTATTTCGGTTGCATTTGTTATTGTTTTTGTGTTGCGGTGTGTGAAAGTCGACAGCAACGAAAAAATTGCATAAATAATAAAAAAGAAGAGAGCGCGACTTCCTCTCCTTTTTATACCCCTGCCCCGCCGTGAACCATTGTTGTGCATTCTTATGGTGGGTGACGCATAAAAAAAGAGCAATAAAAGAGCCACCAAAAATGCATTTTTCAAGTCAAAGTCAATGTCCTTTTTTTTGCCCATTAAAACATAAATCATTTCAACTTTACATATTGGATTAGCTGTTCTTTCTTTGAAATGTGTAAGTTTGATTTTCTCTCTCTTCCCCTCTCTTTCTTTTTAAATGATTTTAGCGTTTTGGTTTTTTTTTGCATTTAATTTGCCGTAAATTTTAGTTAATTAAGACATAGGCAACAACAAAAACAACAACATCAAACAAAACAACGAAACATAAAATAGCTTTTGTTTTTTGGGTGAAATTCCATTTCTCTTTTCTTGTTGTTTTTGGTGTTTTTTTTTTGTTTTTCTGTTTTGGTATAAAAGTGAAAATCCAAGTGACAATCAATTAAAATTCGAAACACAACAACAAAAAGACACAAAAAAGCAAAATCGATTTTGTTCTAATTTTTCTTTACTCTTTATGCTCTCCCTCTCATTCTTTCTCTCTTGCGCTGCCTCTGTCACCTTGCTGTGTGTTCTCTGCTCTGCTCTGCTGTGTTGGCTTTTTTTATGCTTTTTACGGTACTTAGCTTTCGGGCTGGGAGGCTTAACCCAAATTCACTTGTTGCATGTGCTGAATAAGCAAAAAAAAAGACAACAAAAAATATTAAAACTCAAGGGTAAAGGCTGGTTAGATACCCTTCTAAGCACATGCAAATTGGTCAATTATAATCATAATGAGTAATCAGGAGTCTAAAGGGGTCGTGGTTCAAATATTATTGGCCTAAAATACAAACTGAAATATACTTAATATGTTACTTTAGTTAATTCTTTCTTCTGTGTTTGTAATTTCTTGCAACAATTCAATTGATTTCAATATACCCCGACACCCTACTCCCACAGGGTATATGTATAGAAAAAGCGCGTTAAAGAAAAATGAAAATTTTTACATTGTTGTTATTATTGTTGTTGTTGTTGTTGTTGCATTGTCTGGCAGTTTGCCTTTCTATGGCTTTGGCACACTGTAAATGCAATTGCCACTGGGTCATAGCACCTCCACCTGACCTCCCTCTCTCCCTGCCCACACTACACCAATGCTCTATTGCCCTCCTGATGCCTTATTAGGTTCATTGGAGAGTGGGGAGGGAGGAGTAGGAGGCCATCAGCTGCCAATTTGGAAATTTCATTTATCTATCAAACACTTTACTTGTTGCTTGTTTTGTAATGCAAAAATTCATTTAATATATTTATTTTTGTTTTTGTTTCGATTTAATCTCTTCTCCTCTATCTGTTGGAATCTCCAAAAATTGAAACATAAAAAAAACTGAAAACTGTTTAGGCGTTTTGTCTTAACACTTGTTTGATACAAAAACAACAAGATAATAAAACTAAACAGATTGTTTTTATTTTGTTGCCTTTTTGTTTCTATCTATAAATGGTCAGCATTTTTGTAGTAATTTATTTTCGGTCATATGTATTTGTTTTTTCTTATTTTTTACGAGTAAGAGTATATTAGCTACGACAACTGCAGTATATTAAAGAAAATATTTATTTTATTTATATTTTCGTTAGATTATGTGGATTAATTGTCAATAAATTCTGAGAATTCAATAGAAACAAATAGAAGCCAAATTTATAAATTTCTATTATATTTTTTGAGTGTTTTGATGAAATCAATTATAATAATCGTCGAAGGTGTTTAAAGGATGAAACTGTAATCCCTTTCTAACGAGTTATCTATAAACAAATACAAATTAATGTTTTAAAATAATTAGTTTTGGTTAGTTTTTGAGCAAACCTAGTACAGCATTATTATTATTATTATTTTATTTAAGACTTTTCTTTTTATAAAATCACTTTACTTTTCTATTTAAACTTTTTACCTGCTTAGAATACAAAGTTTGACTTAAACTTTTTACTTTTTGACGATTTTGTTATGGGAAAAATCTTTTTTTCAATAAAAAAATATTATTTCAGTTCGGTAATACGGTTAGCTTAATTTATAATTACATGGCTTTTAATCCCAAAAACCATTTGATAAACTAAGGTCACTCAATTTAACGACATTTCATCCGGCAAAGACGTAGTTTTCCTTGTTTTTCTTCTTAGATTAGGGTATTTGATGTTTGGTTAGCCGGAAATGGTAGTTGTTTCTTCATTTCGTTTTTTTTCCTCTTTTCCTAATGTGTAGAGTGCGAAAATCAAATAAATTGTTACACTTAAAAAAACAACAACAATAACAAAAAAAATTCCCCGCACTTGTTGATATTGATGAGGCAGGGACGCGGGGGCCCCGAAGGGGCGGGCAACAGGCGTGCGTGCTTAGTGTGTTTTGGTTCGCGTGGGTTCAAACTGGGGGCTATATAGAGCCAAGGGTATGGGCATGATATGACGACGCCGACGACGACGACGTCGACGATGATGTTGCTTGATGATATATTTATATAGCCAATAACCTTGTTACAATGTTTATTTGATTCAATTTGATGTGTGCGTGTGTGTGTCACGAATATCCCTAATGCCTATTAAATGAATGCCAGAAATTTATCAGCCAATTGAAACTAAATTAAAGAAATCTTTACAACTTACTAATTGATTTTTCTTTCTCTCTTATCTATTTGCAGGTAATTGAAATAAGCCAAGAAAAAAGATATTATACCGATAAATGGGTATATCTACAGAAAATCAAATGTATATTATATTTATGGATATATATAGATGCATATGCGTCTCAGTGAGAAATTGAAAAACCATAGGAAAAACAAACAGCAGCAACAACAATTTCCCGTTTTTGCGTATTCTCCGCGGAAAAACAAAATATTGAAAAAGCTTTCGTTCGGAACGCTTTGATGCTTTTCCCAATATTCCTCTAGTTGCATTTTGTGTGCGCGCCTTGACAATATTCTGCCACAGATCGGGGAGCTACAAAAAAGTATAGAAGAATCTACATATATACTCTTATATATAGATATATATAAGCTACCAACGATGTCGTCTATATACATATATCTATATATATAACGAACATGTGAGCCTTAAGCTTTTTTTTTTATATTTTATTAATTTAAAATATTTGTCGCACGATTTTAAAAGCGATTTTTGCGCGTTTTTTTCAAAACAACACAGACCAAAAAAAATTAAAATAAAAATATTTATATATGTACTATTTCGCGAATAAACTCAAGTCTATCTAATGGATAGTTTTCCAAAAAAACATTGACCAAGTGAAACGGAAAGAATAACAAAAAGAAAAAAACCAAACGTTAAACAATTTACTTAACATGGCTTCTCTCACTATGAATATGGTTTTTCTTAAGGATCTGCGATCGCGTCTCAAAGGATATCTACATGTAGGTATAATATTGGTAAAATTATATATATTTTTGATAAATGTGTACAATATCATCTTTATATATGGCGTATTCACAAGTATATATGGCTGTGTATATATGGAGCAAAGAGATTACTTTTAATTTGATCTTTCTGACAGTTTTTAATTAAACTGTGTGGGTTGGCTGTGCGCTTGATCATCGTCATCATCATCATTATTATTATTATTTCACTCTCTCTGCCCTACCTTACCTCCCAGTCTCTCTTTCTTTTGCTGTTTTTACCCTTGCTAAAAGGGGAAAATATACTTTGTTATAATGTTTGTAAGAATATTATGGAGATTAATGGGTGTAAATGAACGAAGTAGATAGGGAGAAGACTGCCTGAGAGTTTTCTACTACTTTTTAGAAGTTTTCATCTCTTTAAAATGATTTTTAATAGGTTTTTCTCCTTAATATATAATATTTGTTTAATATTGTTATTTAAATACATATGTTTGGTTTAACAAATATGATTTAAGCCATTAAAACATGTATTTATCTGTATTTAGGCGATATCTTTCTAAGATATGTTTTATAAAAATTTTTAAAAAATGCTTAGAAAACTTTTTGATGGACTTTTGTTGCTCCTTGCAGAAAGTTCTAATGTTAAGTCTCCGAAGTGTCTTCCTATATAAATTTGTGTATGTAAACCTCATATTTTGAATATCGTTGTTTGATTTTTACTATCCTTGAAGATTAATGGAAGATCTTGACCTATCTACCCAACTAATTAGAATAGAGAAGTTTTGACATTTTATATTGAACAACTTATGAAACATTTTTTAACACAAATTGGTATTTATTGCAAGTCTTTCAGAGTCGATAATTGTCTTTATTTTTTTCCTTCTAAATCTCTTGCATTTTGTAATCGATTACAAAAGATTATTTGTCTCAAGGTCAAGATTAGTATGAGATTTTTGTTAAAATATGTTATTTTAAGCTACATATGAAAATAAACTATTTGAAAAATTTAACCATAGAATTCAATAAAATTTACATTTTTGACTATTTGTTTATAAAGCAATGTATAGGCGATATACATATATAAAAGTATCTGTGTTGGCTACATACATATAGCAAATTAAAATGGTATGTAATCCTTTTGAAATCTTTTCCGACATAAACAAATTTAACTAGAGAAGCTCTGAGTTAGAGTATAAAAATTTCTATATAATCGTAAGTGCTAACTTTCGATATCTTTTATTTTTCACTCTCTGCCCACACTCGGTGGCAGCTACAGATACATTTACAGATACAGATACAAAAGAAAGGCAGCAAAAAACATTTTTTTTTCTTCCAACAATTTATTGACGTTTCGCCGCCTTTTTTGCCTACTCTTTTGTCTTGTTAATTTTTTTTTTTTTGGCTTCCAGTGCCAATTCTCGTTGCATTTTGCAACTTCGACGCCGTCTTCTTTTCCAGCTGGTTGTCATTATATACTATATATGCCTACATATATATGTATATATAAAGTAGATATTATTATATTGGGCGGTTTTGCCTCCTTTATTTTGGTTGTCTTTGTTGTTGTCTGACATGTTGATTATTCAAGTTGCAATTGCAAATTTTTAACAACTTTTCAAAGAGCGCGTGTGTGTGTGTATGTGTTGGTGTTATGCAATTATGAAGATGTCTGACAAATAAAAAGAAAAAAAATGCCACTTCAATTTCACACCGAACACAAAAAAAAGACATTTCCCAGGCGAATATCTTTTTGTCGTGATGATGATGATATTAGCTGACTATGTCAAAAATGTTCAAACAAGCCCAGCTACTACCAGTAGTTAACAAAAAACCAATAAAAACCAGGCCATAAACCCATCTGAACATCAATCTACTAGAAAATTGTACAACATTGTGTTTTTTAGCCAAAAGTTTTGGAGAAATCTCTTTGAGGAAAAACTTTGAGAAATCATCAAATTCAAATAGTTATGTGAATTGTTGAAATATTTCCCAATTATTAATGAACACAAAAAAAAACTATTTCAGACAATTATTTACTATCAAAAAGTCTGTTTAATTTAAAGCACATTAACCTAATGTGTATCTGAATTTTCAAAAAATTATAAATTCTATAAAATTAAAAGTAATTTTTGTAAATAAAGTATAAGTATAGAAGTGGGAGAAAGAATGGCGTAAAATAAAGAGGCAAACACAAATTAAGTAAAGTTATTTACTATACTTAACTCACTAAAAGTAAATTAATAAATGTCATACAAAGTAGGAGAAAAGGCGTAATGAAACGGTGCAAACACAAATTCAAAATTTTAATTGCTTAAAAAAAAAAATAATTAAATTTAAAAAAACGAATATTTGTATACCAAAACCTTCTACAAATAATTTAAAACAATGTTCTTAATCTCTTACCATATTTTGGCATGTAAAGAATTCTAAAAAAAACTAGTTTTATCATAAATTCTTTTATTATTTTCTAATATTTTTGATATTCATTTTAAATTAAACTCTAGAGAAACAATTAAATAATAATCAAAGTATATACTTTACATTATTATTAAGGTATTTTAGAGACACAAACTCTCTAGAAATTTGCAAATACGCTGTAGATTAAATTCAAAATCGTCGACTACCCAAATTTTCGAACATTTTTATGAATTATTCGCAGAATCCCATAAAAATACGACACTCTGCTTAAAAATAAGCAACATTTATTGTTTCAGGGGAAAAAATTAATAAAGAAAATACTTAAAAACTTGTTCATTGTATTTTCAAAAGAAATAGATTATCAGTTCTGTTTTTGATTTCGTATGATATTGGCGTAATCTGATTTGAGATTTGTGAATGTGAAATCTTTAAGTGACATTATGAATATATTTTTTTACTATTCTTAAATCAGTTGAGAGCAGTTTTAAATATTTCTGAATAAATTCAGTGTCGTCTTTTCAAAGAATTTGATTTAGCAACCAACAAGAAAATTGTTCGTAGAAAACAGCAATAAGTTAATCTGTTCTGAAATAAAGTTAATCTGTTCTTATGCTTTCAAATAATCTATTACTTTAGGGTTGAAATTTCAGACAATTATTTACTACTTACTGTTTGGAAATTAATTTAAAAACTATTTAAATGATTGTCTTGTATTATTTGTTAAGATTTTGAAGGGAAAAAAAACAACAACTAATAATTATAAAACTTAACAAGCTTTATAAGGAGTTTCTACAACTTCTTAGGAATCCCAATAAACTTTTGTAGTAGGCGAAACGTCTATTTAGATTACTTACATTTGATTAATTAAATTATTTGTCACATTATTTGGAAAAAAAACGATACGAAATTGTTATCGATTTGTGTTTAAAAATTAACGAAAGCAGAAAACTGATTGCCATAATTTAGTTTATAAAAAAACTTTTGCCACAGTTTTAAAATTTTTCAAAAATCTGTATAAAAACTGAAATTGTTTATGTTTTCGCCATCTAGAAAGTTTGAATTTTTCTTAAGACAACTTACAAATGTTACTTAGACAGTTAACAATTACTCTTAAACTTATGTGTAATAATTCCCTAAAAATTATTACACGAAAATTTGATAATCTTTGGCTAGAAAAAACAATTTGGTTTTCTTTTGTTCTAAAGTGTTTGCTAATGTTTACAACCAATTCAAGTTCAAGTGTAATGTGAAATGTGATTATTTAGAAAACACAAAGCACATCCGTTTCGATAGCTTTTCTTCACATTCTCGAGTGAAAGGAATTTTGTGTTAATAAAATGGCTTATCTATTATCTCTGTCAGTAATAAGGGTGAGGGCCAAGTAGTAGGGGGATTTCCCTTCAGTTGTGGATGGGTTGCGCGCGTGTGTGTGTGTGTGCTTTCATATTAAACTAATATTCCAGACGCAACCCACACAGGTTGCTTTACGTCCAGGCGCCTTGTCGGTAATCAGGCTTACAACCAAAAACGAACCTGTTGCGTCGTCGCTCTGAGTAAAATTTCACACTTCGTAGGTTGATGACGAATCATCATCAGCATTCTTACTCTCTCTCTTTCACCTACTACACCTACACCACCTTCGCCTTCTCATTCATTCACATAGAACCGCCGCCTTGTTTGCACTCAAACGGCTCTCCCTTCATTCAATCGTTAACTCAGCTCAGCTGTGGACAGGCGTTAACCGTAAAAAAAGAGGAAGAAGACAAAAAAGAAAAATACAGTTCGATTTATTGTAAACGCACGGGATAGACGGACGGACCAACGGTCGGATGGGTCGATTCGTCGTGTGACTAACCAGAAATCATGTTTAATTAAAAGAAAATTAAAGTAAAGTGAAGTGAAGTGGAAAAAGAAAAACCCCAGAAATCAACAACAAAAAATGTGGAATTTTTTAACAATGAATATAGTATATATATAGTTTAGATTAGTTTTGTCATAGTTTTATTCGCCCTTTTATAGTTTTTTTTTATTTTGCAGCTTATCAATTACTTATGCGGCAACGGCATTTATTGATAAGAAAACCAAAAACATTGCGCATAGCTTTAGTTTTGCTTCTCTTGTCTCCTCTATAATATCGTAAAACCTTCTATATAAAGGGCTTCGCTTTGTGCCGGAACTAAAACTATTCCAAGGTCAATACAACGATAGATTCCCCTATTTAAAGCTTGACAATTTTCCTACTCTGACGAAATTCGAAAAAAACAACCAAACAGAAAGAGAAATTCTCTTTCAATTAATGTTAATTTGTTACCTCAAAGTTTATCAGTAGTAGCTACGAATAGTTTAATATTACAACACACAACAAAAAATTCGTTTGAATTAATTATTCGTTACTGGCACGAGCAAAAGTAAATATTATTATCCAGCGGCAGACGAGGAAATTGAACTGGCCAAAACTCCAACTGAACCCAACCCAACCCAACCCTCTCTTACCCCACTCTATAAAAAGGTGTCAACTTTCTGTATTATGTACAAACTATGAGAAATTGAAATAATAGATTGGCGGGGCGAACCCAAACAAAAAGAAAACAATTGAAACATAGATTAGGCACACACACATTCATATATACCACTTGATACACCTGCATACATAGGAAGTTTAGGGAATTTGCAACTATAACTGATTAGGTCTATTATCAGAGAGAGAGAGAGAGAGAGAGAGCGATAGAGACAAAGAGAGAATTTTGTTAAAGGTCTGTCTCGACAAAATATAATAACAATGTGTTACGTCTGACAATGAGTAACAAAACAACTTGTAATTTATTTACAATTCATTAATTATTTCGTGACTTGAGAGTCAGCTAAAAATGCAAGTGAGAAGCATTTAATAAAGTTACAAAGACTTTCGGAGATATGTGACGTTTTTGGCTTACAATAAGTCTTGATTATAAGTAGATATATTGAAGGCTTTTAATTTAGTTAATATTAAGCATTAAATTTAACATTTTGAAAATTAAAAAAAGATTCTTTGGATAAACAATTTTATTTAGAGAGTTCGCCTATTGCGCTATAGAAAGATTTCTGGAATATTCTAGATAAATTAGACGAGACGTCTCCGATTAATACATTCATATTAGATATCAGATAAAAAGAAGTCTTAAAAAAACTTTACAATGTTATTTCTTTGTCTATGAACTGTTTACATAGAAATTGATGTTCTAATATTCTTGTTTGTTTAATTTTTAACAAATAAACACAATTTTTTCCTTAATGCAGCATAGCATTGTTGCAAAGATTTATTGTCAACAAACGATATCAAAAATTAATTAAACCCAGCCTTGAATTTATAAGCAGACAAATTCCTGGGGCGACAAATTTGATCAAATATACATACATATAGACATATTGTATTTTATTCATTAAAATGTAGACTTTTTTTTTGGTAAATCCGTTTCTGATTTTATCATTTTAGTCTATAGAAAACCATTAAAAAATAGTTCATGATGACAAATTCAATAGGGAAAAGTATAAAACCTTTTAATATATCAAGTTCTAAACTTTTTTAACTTTACAGACTTTTTTTTATTGTCCTCAAATCACGTTTAATATTAAATTCGCTAACTGAATTGTGATCTTTCAGTTATATTTATGTATAAAAATTAATCATGATATTATAAATTATATAATCTAACTAAATATTTCTACAATTGATAGATCTAAGGAATGAATTCCTATGAATTATCTCCATGTTCAATAGTTTAATGGCGATATTCGGATGTTCAACTAGCCAATTGAATAAAATTTGAATATATTCTCATTGATATCAATGTCAGTTTATAAATATATAAATATCAGTGCTGCTATACAAAGGTTATATCCAATCTCTTATTGTTAGAGATATATATCTAGCACTTTAATCAAAACTATCTAGACTTCTTTGTATATGGAGAATTTTGGATTCATTCTTAAATGCAGAGCAACCTTCGTTAAAACTAACCTTGTACAAGGAAAACTATGCCACAAAAACTCAAATTAAGTCAAATATATAAATGACTAAAAATATCTAATTCCAAATGATTACTTAACAGTAACCAGCAAATGGTTATTAAACAATGATATGTCAACTCATTAGCATTCCTATTGTGCTTGTTATTTAAACCTTTCACACCTTGAATCGTTTAAGGTTAACCGAAAACATTGAACCGTTATATAAAGTACATACCTATATTTTTAGGCTCTATAACTTCTATTTAATGGTCTAACTAGAATATCTAATTGTAAGTGAGATTTGTCGCACTTTTTCCTTACTTTCTTAGACTTGCCTTTTCTATTTTTAGGCTCTATAACTTCTATTTAATGGTCTAACTAGAATATCTAATTGTAAGTGAGATTTGTCGCACTTTTTCCTTACTTTCTTAGACTTGCCTTTTCAATTCAATTTATTTGTATGCTTTCTCTTGTATTTTCAATTGTTTCTGTTCTGTTGTTGACATTCTTGGCTCATTGGGTAGAAGATTTTCTAGATAGAAAGTGTGACACCGAACAACAGATAAAAAGAGAGACAAAGAATTGGTTCAATTGAAATTGATTACTTAGAATTTTAATTTGCATGTAGCTTGCCACTTTGATGATGTTCAAGCTGGCGATGATGATGATGAAGTTTACACCTTTTTCATGCGTCTCTTTTAACTTTCCTTTCTTCTCTTTATGTATGTATGTATGTATATGTAGTGAGACAAAAAGCCACAAACTCTGAAAAGAGGGAGACATTTAATGTGAAAAAAGATAGACGACAACTTGTTATTCTTGGTCTTCTTCTGCTATGTATGTTGTTGTTGTTGTTTTCATTGTAGATGTTTAAAGATATTTCTTTTCAACATTGTTAGATACATTTTCCAACTAAAACAATGAAGTGAAGTGTGATAATAAAACAAATTACGAGAACAGCAAGTTCCAGTACCAGTTTGTGAACCAAAAGTCTTTAGAATTATGTCAAGATTTTTAAAAAGAATACGCAGTATGCTAAATCCCCAACGTAAAAGGGATGAACAGGAAACTACGGATACAGCCGAGACAAAATCCTTAAGCTTATCCCATCAAAGACAGAAAAGTTTCATTTTGCCGCGTAGATATAGTACCGCCTCTCCTCGATCTACCAAGAGACTTTGGCAACGTATTTTTAAAACTGAACAAGAAGACGATTTCCTTATGGATGGACTATTTTACACAGATACGGTAAATGGTCCACACTTAAGACTTAACTGACTAGGCATACTCTATTTTCTTATTCCGTTTACTAATAAATATATATATTTCTACTCAATTTGCAGGGCGAATACATCAAGCATCCCGTTCTGTATGAACTAAGTCATAAATATGGTTTCACCGAGAATTTACCCGAGAGTAGCATGTCATCTCGGCTCGAGGAGATCAAGGAGGCAATTCGTCGCGAGATTCGCAAAGAGCTAAAAATCAAGGAAGGTGCCGAAAAGTTACGTGAAGTGGCCAAAGATCGACGTTCGCTCAGTGATGTGGCGGTGCTTGTCAAGAAATCCAAATCCAAACTGGCCGAACTTAAATCGGAACTACAGGAGTTGGAAAGTCAAATATTACTAACATCGGCAAATACAGCGGTCAATAGCAATGGTCAAGGTAAGTCAAACAGAAAATTACTTAATGGTCAGAGATGGAGAGAGATAAATATAGAGGAAGAGAGAGAGAAAGAAAGAAAGAAATCCAGTGAAAGCAA